>NW_022884052.1:0-42496 GCF_011952255.1 Bombus vosnesenskii | reverse complement strand
CTTTACGACCAGTGAATATTACGCGTCCGACTTAGATTTTGTGAGTACGTTCATCTATCATTCCGTCGACCGCGGATTCGTTATTGAACCTAGGATCATTGTCATTAGTATCTCGAGCACCTAACTACCGCGGTTACTTGTCCGGTTCTATAATAATCGTATTTGCACTAGTCAATGTCTTCTCCATTGCATAACGACAACGTGTAACCCAAACGAAGATTCGTTTCACGCCCCTAACCCTAATTCTAATGTCCGCTCCGACATATATATATGCGTGTGTGTGTATATATATTTTAAATGTGATATCTATTTTATGTTTGTTAAATATATGTATTTTAATTTTATATTTCCCCTTTTAATTGGTTATATAACGTTATAACGTATTACGTTTTATAGAATAACGTTATAACGTATTACGTTAGGTAGTATAACGTTATAACGTGTTACATTATATAGTATAACTTTATAACGTATTACGTTATATAGTATAACGTTATAACGTATTACGTTATATAGTATAACGTTATAACGTATTACGTTATACAGTGTAACGTTACAACGTATGACGTTTCACAGAATAACGTTATAACGTATTACATTATATAGTATAACGTTATAACGTATTACGTTAGGTAGTATAACATTATAACGTATTACGTTAGGTAGTATAACATTATAACGTATTACGTTATATAGTATAACGTTATAACGTATTACGTTATATGGTATAACGTTACAACCTATCACGTTATGTGGTATAACGTGATTCTAACTAACAACCTGGATTGAATTTATGTGCAAGTGCAAGTGCATTTTACGCAGTTTATCAATAACTAAGCACTATCTCCACTCGATTAACTGTACCAGTGCTATACAACTCTCAGGCTGCAATGCAGTGATCACCCACTCCCTATAATAATATCAATCATTATTTACATCTAGAAATTTAAAGCCATCGTAGTAGAATACCCATCCACTAACCATCGAGTGTTATCATCTGTTTCATTCGTGTTTTATAGACTAAAAACTCATTCTTTAGTTATTTAATTATTAAATTCAAATTATTAACTGAATTTCAGCCACTGTCTAATAAATACTGCTCCAAACGATGTATCATTTCTTAAATCAAATATAAGAATTTGTTACGACCGTTCGCGGAGAGACGCGGTCGCGAGGAAAACGCGTCAGCGAGAGGCGTAACTTCTCGCTACGATTCGGTGAATCGACGCCGCGAAGTAGTCGTTCCCCTGTTTCGTTTAGGATAACAGAGGTGGTTGATTTGAATATGACATAGTAGTAAGTTATATTTCACCGTTTATTCCACAACTTATAACGAGGATAGTTACACTGGTGCGTATGTACGCGATGAGTGAGTGACTGAGTGATCTGCGGGTGTGTATACCCGCTCGAAGGATGTTGACCGTTCGAAGGATGCAAAAACAGTACTCTTGGAAGACGATGCTGTCTCGGAGGAGAGCGAAGGATCAGTGTGTCTAGCGCACGGGACCATCGGATTGGTTGGTGCCGATGTTATTTAGGAGAGTGAGGGAATAGGCTTCGTTTTTAATTGGTTAAACGAAGGGCCTTAACCGCCCTCGAGAGAAAGTGGTTAGTGGGAGGAAAGTTGCAGCGTACGTGACAAAAACTGACTTTCCCTTGTTAAGCCGTGGTAGACAATAGTCTCTAGAAATTCCTCCGGACCAGATGTTTGTTTCGTTTGGAGGACCTTTTCTAGGAAATCTATGTGATTTATGGAAGGTCCTTGCAATCATGGAAGATACGCTGCGAGTATCCGAAGACATCTGGTTGCCATATTGCCAGCGGTGTGTGGCCTCGGCTAGGTAGTGTTACGCGACGTAACAGAATTGTTTATTTTATAAATTATGTTGTGTATGTAAACATAGCTCACTCAAACATGATATCGACCGCGTGACATTGATTGTCAACAAGTCCTATAAGCTAAGATCTTTCAAATTTCTTTTGCTTCTCATAGACACAACCCCCCGCTAACTGATCAATCATTCTGCTATATTTGGCTTGTCCTTTGTTACTATACAATTACTGTCATTTTTCACGACTGACCTTCTCTCTCGTACTTACTGGACACTATGCTATATTTAATCAAAACTCATAATTGCAGCGATAAAATACTTCCTATCAGTACAATATATAATCTAAAACGTAAACATCCTGCTTGAGGGCGACATATCCAGTGAATTAACGGCGCCTGAACACTTACATCCAATAAAGCTTAACGGGGAAATCTATAACATAAGTGACAGCATTATTATCTAATTTCAACCTAGTTTCCAACAACTGTTCAATATAAATTCACTATGCTCAAAATGCATCCCCTTACAAATGATATCGACGTTTACGATATTTATTGGCTATATTAATATTGATATTATTTGTTATAGGTCCAGACCACCGATCTCGGTCAGGACTATCCTGCTTCGCCTTCATCATGGCCATAACCAACCTAATATTAACAACGATAAAAACCTAAAATTAATAATTTAACTCTAACTATTGCCGCTATGATACAACTGATCTGTATACACATTAAATAATTTAGAATAAATAACTTGTTTATAAATACACCTTGTTATATTTATCGACACTATCCTTTGTCTCACGATCTACATCCATCTTGACCTACACATCGTCGTTATTTATTTATATTGTTCACAAACCGTTATAGAGCAATATTTCCAAATCCTATTTTGGTTAATCTGAAATATTATAATGGAACTTTCGGGCAGCCGACTATATCAGGCCAACTGTCTCGGAGTTCAAAGTAATTTCTCGCGCTCCCAGGTTTTTTCCTGCAATGCGACTTGGCAAGTAGGTAGCTGCCACTGTACAATACTATAAAAAATAAGTTAGAACCGCGAGAAAATTTCGGAGATCCCCGAAAACATCTCCAAAGTAACAGCGGCTGAACTTAGAGCAGACTCTATCTTTATCAACAAACAAGTGGTCCGTAATGAGGCGACGCCTTCTCGAGGTAGCGAATGGACCTCGAGTACCGCGCCTAGAGACATACCGACCCGTACAAAAGCATGACGTAACGAGAACAATACTTCGCAAACCGCCATTTTGTCGGGAACTGTCGCTTAGTACATTCCTCCCAATCCGGCTTATTCCATGCTATTAACCCTTATAATTGGAAAGGACTCACTCTCTCCATCTGTTTCGATCATTCGCGGAGAGACGCGATCGCGAGATATCACGTCAACGAGAGTTGTAAGTTCTCGTTACGATTAAACAATCGACGCCACGAACAGATCGATTCCCTTATTTCGATTATGATAATAAGGGTAGTTCAATGAAATTTCACAGAATTAACACAACTAAATTAATGTTTATTGCAACAACTTATTAACTAGAAAGATGTAAATGGAACAACAAAAAGAAATGTGACTACGTAATGCGCGATATAAGATATGTGTTGACTGTTTGGCTTCTCGAAACGTTCTGATTCTTTCTGGAAGGCGACCCCCACTACTTTCGGATCACGCCACATTCTTTTACGCCAGATAAAATAACGGCTACGAATCGACGTTTCTGGAGGTCGCCCTGCTTAATGAACCATGCGCTTGCCACTGCAATGTTTGTTTTGCCGGGCAGCCGCGACGATCCGTCTGCGACATTATAGTGCCGCGACCGACAGTTAAGAATATGATCTATGGCAAGCCGCATGGCGTAACATATATTATTTTAAAGACAATAATAAACCACGATTCGCAAATAAAGGTTAAACTCACGAGAGTTTGTCCTTTGATCGCTACCACATTTCTGAAAAAGCAGGATTTAAATCAAATAGTCTGGAAGAGTCCCTTGCAATTCTTTAATTCTCATAGAGCTGGCCTAACGAAGAATTTGAGAAAACACAATCTGTACCCGCCACTGAATACGAAACCCTTACTTTACGAACCAGATATTGAAACGCGTTTATTTTCTTAAAAAGTGCACAGTAATTTGCACGTTTAAATTTTCTTCTAACTTAAATTAAACTGTCGTTTAAAATCTCATGCGCCCGGAAAAATAGTAACTGGGGAAAGCTAACGTACCCCTTATGGTACATAATTCTTTATAAGGGGCTTTTTTGGACTCGATAAAAAAAAAGAGCTGTATGTAAATTATTTCAGAAAGCGGGATAATCTCTAAATCTAAAGTTTCCAATATAATTCATTCTTTGCTCAAACTACTGGAAAATCTTGTCCGTTGTATGCATATGCGACAACACGTCCTTGCGTGTAACGAATTTGCATGTTTCATCAATCAATGGAATTTTCATACCACTTGATTGAAGAACTGCTCGCCCGACGGATTTCAGACATGTTTCAGATGCATCGTATTCACCGGAGGTTATAAAATCATGAGGTTGTATATTAAGATACGAATTTGTTTTATTTTCATCGAGCATTTCCATTCGCGTATTTATTAAAATATATTCATCGCAAGAACAAAAGGTTAAAATTCCATTAAACTTTTCGTTCATTATAATCTCATTTCTTCGCTATTAATTTGTTTATAGATTGTTTGTAGATTGACAAAATATATTCACATATTACGTCTATTCGATTTTATATATTTCAAGAGAATCAATCAAGTGATTTTTTCGGATTCACGTTAATTACGTCACTCGCATTATCTAACGATCTATCATCGCTATCATTATTAACAGTATACAAGGTGTAACAGGACACGTGAGATACATTTTGGGAGTTGATTGTACACCCAAAAAGAATGAAGAAGGCTCATATAAACACATGCTCTATTTATTTTCGCTTATGAGATACATCGAATTTTGCAAGCAGAGCAAACCTATTAAAAATGTTGAAATACTAAGGTTCAAAATAGGACAAGATTATAAAGAAATTCGGCGGACACCAGGAATCGTTCGAGTGTCAACCGGGTCCATAAAAAGACGTATACAGGTTGGCTTTGAAATGAAAGGTGGTCATTTTGAGCATCTTCCGTGAAAGTAATTCGATAACGCGAAATGAAAACGGAAAATTCGTTATACCTTCCAAACGAACACAGATACAGCATGTGTTTATGTGAATCTTTTTCATTGCTTTTAGGAGTACCGTCGTCTCTCGAAGTGGATCTCACGTGTGTCTTGCGCATTTCACATATGTCTGACAACGTACTTATGTACACACCTTTCTTCGTTATTCGTTTTATACGTTTTTTATGATATTCAAGTTATCTTAACAGTAGAAACAGAAAGTCATTGTAAATTTTGTAGATATTTGCAAAGCATCACGCTTTTAGTAATTGTTTGAGAGGAATAAAAGCTATAGAAATATTTTAACAGATAAAAATCAAGTCTGCGGTCTTAAATCACATGCATAATAACGTTAAAAATTGGATATGTATGACATGTATAGGATGTGAAGGAAGTAAGCGTAAATAAGATAGTATGATTCTACAGAGTCCACAAGATGGCGGCATACTGAGTGCACGCGTTCACGTCGCTCCGTTCTTAGTGTTCGAGTTCTTGCGGAAAGTAAAGAAATCGGGCGAGAAAATAACGCAAAAGTGGAGTGGAAGTGCTTGGGAAGGAAAGTAGTAATAAAGTACAGTGGAGATCGCTTTTATAGAAGCGTGTGAGGACGGAGAAAAACGTGGAGGAGGTTAGGGCAGAGTGGAAGACATCTTGGGACGCGCGACTGCAGCGCCGCCGCACGGGCTACTTTGCAACTGCGCGCCAACGTTCGTAAAGCAACACGCCGCGGGCCTAGCGTCCGCGTTCGTAAAGCGATACGCCGTGGGACTCAGTGCAGGTGTTCGTTAAGCCGCTCGCAGCGATACCTAGTGTATCCACGTCCGCAAAGCAACACGCTGCGGTCTAAGTGCCACGTTCGTAAAGTGACACATCAAGACACAGCAAAAAAAGCAGCTAGTTTTGAAACACAGAGAAGTGCTAGTGCAAGTGCTTGACTAGTGCCGCTATTTCGCCTTCGGACTTAGAGCCTGGGCGCGCAAAACAATACGCCGCTGGGACTTTGTCCCGTGCGAGTAAAAATAAAAGCAATACGCCGCCGGACTTAGTGCCCGCGCGCGAGGAAATAATAGTGCGGTGCAAGTGCGAGTGCTTAACTAGTGCCGCCGTTACGCCTTCGGACTTAGTGTCTGGACGCGTAAAACAATACGCCGCTAGGACTTAGTGTCTGGACGCGTAACACAATACGCCGCTGGGACTTAGTGTCTGTGCGCGTAAAACAATACGCCGCTGGGACTTAGTCTGCGAGCGTAAAGCAATACGCCGCTGGGACTTCGTCTCGTACGGTAAAAGCAATACGCCGCCGGACTTAGTGCCTGCGCGCGAGGAAATAATAGTTCAGTGCGAGTACAAGTGCGAGACGAGTGCCGCCGTTACGCCATCGGACTTAGTGTCTGTGCGTGCAAAACAATACGCCGCTGGGACTTAGTGTCTGTGCGCGTAAAACAATACGTCGCTGGATCTTAGTGTCTGTGCACGTAAAACAATACGCCGCTGGGACTTAGCCGCGCAAATCTACTTTGCCACTGGTGGAATAAGTTACCGACGGTGGGATAAGTTACCGACGCCGGGACAGGTTACCGACGGTGAGACAGGTAACCAACGGTGGGTCTTACCGACGGTGGGTCTTACCGACGGTGGGACTTACTGACGACGGCGGTAGCGGAAGCACCGACGCCCCGGGGATAAAAGGTAAAAGAAAGAAAAAAGAAAGATCAGAATGGCTACGAAGGGTCAATCCCCAACAGCTACAAAAGCAAGAGTGGTTCTCCAACCACTGAAAACGCAAAAGGTGGAGGGGAAAAGCCCGCTGCAGGAGAAAAGAAAGAGAACAGAGGAGAAAGAAAAAGGAGAAGAGGCGAAGCAGCAGCAATCGCCCGTAGCAGCAGACGAACCCCGCGCTGTGCCCGAGTTAAGAGCACAGGCAGGGGAAATAGAGAAGGGCGTATTAGCCTTCTGTTTGGACCCAAACAAGAAGGTTAACAAAGAGCAAACCGCAACTATCATGCGGTACTTCCGAGATATGAGAGGAATAGTGGAAGAACTCCTACTCCACAATAGCTACCTCACCGGGAAGCTGGACCAGAGCACCGGCGCGGAGAAGAAAGGAATGGCGATACTGAGTGCCGTCAACAAGACGCTACAAACAAGCAAGCGGCTTGAAACGGCAGTCAAAACAAGGATGGAGCCAAAGCAGCCCTCCTATGCGGAAAAGGTAAAGATGAAGAACAGTATGGTGGGGCAAATCGCAGTCAAACCACCTACAAACGCGGTGATAATCCGACCGGAGTCGTCAGAATCTGAGATAAAAACGAGCGAGGAAGCGCGGGAGGCAGTCTTCACGCTGGTGAACCCACGGAAGAGGGGTATCCAGATCACCGCAGTGAAGAAGATCAGCGGAAACGGACTAGTAGTGGAAACGGCGGATCCTGAAGGCCTAAAAGCGTTCACGGAGAACGCCAAGTTAAAGGAGGCCGGCCTAAAAACCAGCACACCGCAGAGGAGGCTGCCCCGGGTAATATTGTACGATGTACCACGGGAAATGCCGGAGAAGGAAATAACGGGCTGCATCAAGAAGCAGAACCAGGAGAGACTAACAGACGAAGACGTCGCAGCCATTAAATTCTGTTTCAGAACAGGCCGCAAGGACTCCCAGGAAACTAACTGGGTACTGGAAGTACCCCCCCCCCCCCAGGTAAGAGATAAATTACTAACCGGCAAGATATTCATCTCGTGGAATGCTTGCCGGGTTCGGGATTACATAGCCGTCAGCCGCTGCTACAAGTGCCAAGGCTACGGGCACGTGGCAAAATACTGCCGCTTGGGCTATGAAATCTGCGCACACTGCGCAGAAAGCGGACATAGCACTAAGGAGTGCACGAACAAAAACAAGAACGCCGGCTGCGTTAACTGCAAGAAGGCAGGGAAAAAAGGCGATCACGCGGCCTCTAACGTAGACTGCCCTATGTACAAGAAGGCGTTGGAAATAAGCATCTCACGTACCACTTATGAGTAAAGCCCCAAACAAGAATGGAAGAGGACATGGGGGCAGAAGGAGTATGATTCTACAGTACGGGATGGGTGGAGAAAAACGCTTCTAAAAAAACCATAGGCTGCAAATGATTCCTTCTCCCGGTAAACAACGTTAAAGTTTTAATAATTCGTTAACTGGCTTTATTGGCATAAAAATATTTATTTGCATTTACTTTTCGTGGGAAAATAACGCGCTATCGACGAAGCAGTAGGAAATTACAGATATATCAGAATACTGAAATAATGGAAGACCTTTACGTGCAGAAAAGGTTGCGTGATAATATGATTTTCAGCGACTAAATTAGTAATTTCGTGATCAAGAATTAATATTGCGACATTTAAATCCATATCAAAGATTAAATCGGCCCCGCATTCCTAAAGAAGATTAATTATTGCCATTCCTCGTGCGCATTTACTAATGAATTTACATAGAATAGGTGACATCGAATCCATCATACAATGTGGCGAATACGAGAGCGAACTTACATTTTTACAACATTCGCAGCGTTTAAACACTCCAAATAGATATGTCACTCGGCGGGGTTTTTCCCGTTGAATGATACTTATGCTGCAACTATGCTTTTTCGACCGTGTTACGAATGCAGTAGCATCCTCGATCAACAAACGCCAGAATTTCATTTCGTGCTCGCGGTAAAGCGTACGCAATAATTCGAGGCATTTAATCAAGAATGGGTAGCAATTATGTGCCTACATCGATAACAAGTGCGTATATTTGCGACTTTTAGATTCGTGACTCTATAGCAAATCACACCAAGTTAAAGCACACGTGTCTACTCTATCTATTCCACGCATGATTGCTCACTTATTCCCACTCATAGTCGATCGGTTCGCCAATTTTTCAATGAAACGTTTATATTATCGTGAACAGGATGAATCGCTTCCCATGGACCACCTCGCTTTGCAGATTCGGCTGCTCCACTGCTCCACTTCTTTCTTCGCAGAGTGAAAGATATCGTTCAGTAGCTTAAAATTTAGTTAAAACAGTAGTGTCAAATTTAGTATACTTTTTGTCGCCTACGAGCAAAAATAAATATGCGTTTCTTTTACGATTACAGATATCTATGAGAATAATCGTTGATGGAAAAGAAGCCTGAGCGAAGAATTATATGTAAATTTGCAAACAAAAAATTTAATTCATTAATTCATTAATATTAATTCATTGTGAATTAAAAATCAGTTTGAAAATTACTAAAACTTTAACATCGTTGACCGGCAGGAGGGATCATTTGCGACCCATGGTGCCTTTCAGACTGTTGTTTCTCGCGATGAGCACAGTATGCTATAATAAAAAAGATTAAACTTTGATTTTGAAATGAATTGAATTTGATGTAGGATCCTCTTTAAACTTACTTTCTTCGCACCCTGTGCATGACACGTCGGCAGATAATGGCCGGTAGAGTGAAGTTACGTCCACGCAACAGCAATCACCAAAGTATAACTTATACCACATTAATATAGATTTATAAGGAGTAGCGTTATGTGAGAAATGAGAACAGCGCGTAATTGCAAGAGTGTGAATATGAAAAGGCGATTAAGTGTTAGAAATAGACAAGAGAAGCTCTGAAGCTGGTTCAAAGACAGACGGGAGAAATTCTAGACAGGAGGAGACAAAGACACGGAGTAGCGAAATGAGAGAGGACAGGAGGAAGGTAGAAAGACACCTAGTAGAAGCTAAAAGACAAAGGGATTCGAGGTTAGAGCGAAAACTCGGATCTACTGGATGACGATCGTGTGGGTCACAGGAAGCAGCGACACCTATCGAGGGAAAACAGGGCTGCTGGATCGCGGTTCATCGTATCAGTACCCTTCGACACTTGATGGACACGCAAGAAATCAAAGAACCAAAAGCAACAGAAAGCGCTAGGTGAGAGCAGAAGGACTAATGAGCAAAATAAAAGATTCAAAAAGGAAGATCGACCTCGACGGAACAAAACGGTACAGAGGAATGCTCATTAATTGAAGCCTTTAAGGGAAAAGGGAAAGAGGACGAAGACCGGGAAAAAGACAAAGCAGGAAAAGAGAACTTGAAAAAACCGCAAATGACAAGAAAGAAAGGTAGATCACCACCAATGAAAAAACGGGAAAAGGAAGGGGGCGGAAAGCAAAAACGGCGGAAAACAAAGGCAGGAACCAGGGAAATTTGGAAATGGAGAAATTGGGCAAATTAAGGGGAATCATTTTAACGATAGAAACGGATGTAGAAGAATAGACATTTACACAAGCGACTAACCACATCGACGTTTTAAATTCAATGGCACTCTGAAGTAGAAGCCTCTGTACTAGCGCGAGAGTCAAACAAGGAATCTGTTTCACTTTTGCAAAGCACACACTAGGGACTTGGTAGTCCGGGTTCGAACCAATTTCCTCTTTCAGATAATCGCACGCGTCGTTTAAAGAACGCAGCGATTCGAATTGTAGGTTAAGATTAAGTTTCATTTAGATTATTTATGAGCCTCGTCATTTTTCGACTGCTAAATCAAACAATTTTTTCAAAGTAATAATAGAGTTGCACCCTTTTTGTGTTTCGAACTATCGAAGTTTTTTTCCGAATGCCAGGATTGCTTCACCATAAAAAACCAGCTCTCTATTACCACTTTTGTTCGCTGTTTTCATTTGCATAATATCGTCATTGTTATCGTCTTTGTCGCAATGAAGCCATTTCATTACATTAGCATATTGAAGGTTTTTCTAGTGTTGCCAGCATTTGCGGAATCTACGTGCTTTGGACAATTTTCAATATCATGTTTTTGTTTCTTAATATCTGTAAAAATGTGTGTTTTTGCTAATTCTATTGCACTTACAACACTTTCTAATTATGTCACGTTTGGTTTCGATGGTTAGAACGCTATTAGTTTCATACTAAATTCTTACAATCAGAATTCACTCAATCGAATGAAGGGGAGAATCTATCAATTCATTATTAATGATCAACTCATGACTTACAGTTGGGATCTAAAAATGTCACAATTGGAACTTTGTCTACTCGTTTGAATAGCCTCAACGGTCACTGTCCACATCCTAATGTTTAAATAATTAAGGTTGAAACAAATATTTAAATAAACAAATGTTGAATACGATTTTTGAAAATATGCACTTTCATCCAACATATGTAAAATACGTACAAACGTATTGGATAAAAGTCCAGAACTTTTTAGTAAGAAAGAGCAAGACCAGATTTAGAATTGGTCATACTAACCTGACACGCTCTCGTCTTATAACTGAAAATGAACCACACAAGTGTAAACACTGTAGCTGTATTTTGTCTGCAGATCATCTTCATAAATCGTAGTAACTTTCCCGAACACAAAACAAAGTTTGATCTTCCAGATGATATTCAAACATGCCTAACTAAATCTCCTTCACTTTCTCAAGGATATTAGTTTGTATCAGCAATTATGACATTGTAGGCTATTAACTTAATTGTAACATACACTATATCCTATTAATTTAAGTTTAGGTTAAGTTTAGGTTACTGCATCTTGCTGTCATTGTATATCGTTGTACTGTATGTGATTTATGTTCAAAATGTATTGATATATACTATTAAGTGAGTTTGTAACTTGTTTTATTATATTTTACATTTTGTTCTTTTTTTGTATATTCTTGTTATGAATTTTATTAATTATGCGACCCTAAATAAAATAAATAATAAGACATCCGTTACTGGGAAATATCATGTTCCGATAATAAAACGTTCGGATATTAATGTTTGGACGAGGGCGCTCTACTGTAGTTTGAACAATTTTTAAATGTACATAATTCGTGTACATTACCTAGTGTTTTTTTTCATGAAACTTAATGGTAAAGCTGATAGATAAAAATATTTTCATCGTTTTCAATACTATAAAATGCGTTTAAATGTGATATTTTATTCGAAGGAGTAAATATCGTAATATAAAAGATCCGTTACTTAAAATTATATTTGCGCAATTTTAAACATAAATAAAATTTATATTAAAAATTCCATTACAGTCTATTGATATAATTTTAACTGTTTTACTCGATGCACGAAAAATTGGCATTTTCATTAACAGAGTATAAATAAGGATACCAATGGCTTAATATGAAATAGCAAATGTTTTAATACCGAGTCGGTTATAAAACTGACTTTAATTCTTTACTATTAATAATAATAAATAATAAAACTGATCCAAAACATTGATAATACGAGAGAATAGTAAAAATAGATGTACTGAAATTGAAAGCTGCGCTTAACTTTATGTAACATATCTGCAGGCATTTATCGAGCTTGAAGTGTGCGAAATACACGAGTTTTTTATGCGTATTAGCGTATTACAAGTATTATTTGCCAATGTCGATCAACTATTAATCTGCTTAAAATTGGACATCTTTATAAGGAAAATAATTTGTGTACAAAACGTTGATGAAACTTTATTTTTCTAGTTATAAATAATTGAATTTTTCCATGGAAATACTATCGATGAACCAGCTGATCAATTTTGCTCTCTGTTTCACCCATGTTTCGTGTTTCTAACTCTGAAGATACAGAACAAAGGACGATAGTAATTCACTGACTTAGGGCAACTATTCGCCACATGTATTTCTAGTGTAA
This sequence comes from Bombus vosnesenskii, assembly GCF_011952255.1. Taxonomy (NCBI): domain Eukaryota; kingdom Metazoa; phylum Arthropoda; class Insecta; order Hymenoptera; family Apidae; genus Bombus; species Bombus vosnesenskii. Next base: position 29,852 of record NW_022884052.1, on the reverse strand, counting down.
AATGATGTTTACATAATATCTTTTTACATAAACTTTCTTCGTTGTTTCGATGTCTCGAATCGATTCTAGAAATGTCTTTTCACATATTTTGTGACATCCTGTAGTGTCAACTGCAAACGTGCAAACAGCAAGCTGACATATTACTGCTGGGGAATGACACGAAGATTTATGCGATGGAAAGTGTAATGAAGAGGGTGATGTTGAATGTTCTGTATAGCTAAAGTACTATTCATACTCAGAGATATGTATGTAAAAGAATCCTTATTCATCTATTTGACCAAGAGAGTAGAAATATTTTAATAATTGAATCACATAACTCAATATTTTTACATGTAGAATGCACTTTGCAACTGCATCAATGCATAAGAATACATACAAGCCACGCAGAAATCTACAACATACAACGCAACGGGTAATTGCGCGAGACACGCTGTATGTGTATATTACAACAATTCATAGTTTATTCGTAAATTTGTAGATACGGCAGTAACAGCTGACATTGATTGTAGTGTCTCTTATGTTATTCATCATTTGTTATTAAAAGTAATTAAATTGGGTTTGCGTAAATGTGATAATAGAGTGAATTCAGGTTGGCAAATTGTAACCAGCAATTGTGTGTAATTACGTGTACGAGGGAACAAGGATTCTAATGCGAAAACAGAACGATTACAGTAAATACCAAGTGTAACTGCAGCTAAATGAATCAGTATGTGCGTGTGTATCATGCTATAATTATTTACAATATTTCAATTCTAGTAAAATATGAAACTTCTTCTCTTGGCAAATATTCCTATAAAATTAATATAAATTCGTCAAATTCGATAATGTACATATTTAAAAGCGATAGTTTGCGAATCACAGTGATGCAAGTAAAAATTTTCAGAGTATCATGTTCATATTCATCATTCAGAGTTTCAACTTTTAATAGTATCATCCCATTAACGTTACGGCCAACTGACAATAAGTTGTAACCTCACTCCTTGTAACTGTAAAAGCAAAACAGCATTTTACTTCAACTTATTATATGTGCGAACACATTTTGAAAAATTGTAAGGTGGTTTTTAGCCATTTATGTTAGTCGATTGAAGTTTGTTAGTAAACATGGTGTGATACTATGGGAATAATAATAACAATAATCAGTGGTAATATAAATAATTGCAATACAAAAATAGAATATTAAAGTGACAGACATAGTTAAGCGAAGTGACAGACCTGACAGTTTCGCCGCTATTCGCAGCGTTCTGTTTAATGTAAATTATAAAGTAAAGTATCAGTACAAAGAAAATATCAGAACGGATAGTACGCCCGATATATATATATACTATACGATACGGCTATTGCCTGACATGCGCGTGTGTCATAAGTAGACTGCCGATCTTTATGCAACTGCATATTTTTGAGAGCGCAATTTAAAAAATTTTAAATGTATTATAAAAAGTATTATATATTGCCCATTCTATATATTTTTTCGTATCACGTGCATTGTGTACAATTTTGCATTTTGAAATTTCTTACAACTGTATGAAAATCGGCAAATGAAATATTTATGTACCCACTGTTACAGTAAACAAATAATTATCGAAATGAAATAATAGTATTTTATTCTGGCTGCGCTAATAATAAAAAATAGAATTCTATTTATAAATAACAATTAATTTCACTATATTAAGTAGTGTGTTTATACTTGCCAAATAACAAACAATTTACTTTGGTTTTTCATTTCAACTCTTAAATAACAAATGACTCTCTAAATAATTATTTGAACAAAAATTTATCAAGTGTGAACGTTATCTAATAGAAAGTTAATAATATCATGCCAGGAAAATGATCGATTGCTGGCCGTGGAGAAAGACATATGCAGGAAACAGAAAATTCAGCGAGATTCTTTTAATCGATATTGCATATTGAATCTTTTAACATTAATCGTATTTCGATGATATTCGCGCTAATTACCAACTTTAATGTACAATTATTGTGTGATGTATAGTCATAAACCGCGAAGTATTAAAACTTTATTTCGACGTGTTCATTTCGTTTGCAGACGGTTAATAAATGTATGAGCCAATTATTGCCACTAAATCAATGACATGCAATTTCTGTTCTTGACTGTAGAAAGCTCTTCTTACGTAGGAATGTATTTACGGCAATTTCCATTTTATAATTGTCTTATGTTTTACACGAAGGTTTATTTCCCAACTTGTTTACTCATGAAAAAGCCATTTATCAAACGACTTCGCCTCTCAGTTACTCGTGTATTATCCATTATTCTTGGCCAGTGTAAATTCCCGATTTACTTCATGAAGCCCGTCCGAATTTCCGCTCGGCGAAAAGCCATTGCTACTACTTTCAGAAGTAGACTATTCGGTATAATACCGTAGCTTCCTTGAATTGTTATTGCAATCGTCCAAGTTTTCAAAATCGCAATGGCCCTGAAGCAACCTTCTTCCACACAGCTCTGCAGCACTTTCTAACCCACTAATGGCACTTTTGGAGAAACTGCAATCGATGGTTCTGCCCAGCAGAACGGCCATACGGTAAAACTACATACGGAATGGCCTACAGTTTCTTCGAAAGTATGCTCTGTTCGAGACGTGATCACGTATAATTAATTTCGCGATTAAATGTTATAAGAATGTCATGAATATCAATTAGATCTATCCTTATTCTTTTAGTCTGAACGTTTGGAAACTTTGCTACCTAATGCTCATATTTTATTTTGCTTCAAGTATTTGTAGCGTAGATCAACTTTCTTACACCTTGACGCGTTAAAAATTAACGTGCTGAAATTAACTATAACAACTAAGAAACAGTACGAATAATGTTAAATAACGAAAAAATTATGAGTGCCTATGACGATAAAAAGGCTTGATCCAAAAGAGTCAATTATTTTAAACATTTTCATAATTGAAAAACGCGACCATAGTATGCAGGCCAAAATTCACAATGTCAAATTGCTGTAATGCTGTATGTGCTGTAATAATATCCTATATTTGATGAGTAAAGCAGTAGATTAATTAAAAATCTACAAACTGAAATTCCTTTCTTCCATTATTACTTAGTTTAATACAGCGTGATCGGTATCTATAATTTTTCCAAACTTCAATAGCGTAGAAGTTCGTAGAAGACAAAATATTTTCGACAACCCATGTGTTTAGATAATAGAGGCTACTCCCCACTAGCTACTGCTATGAGACTCTATGATAGAAATTAACACAGGATAATTAAGGTGAAGCAATAATTTCGATTCTCTAAAATTTCTGTATAATTTCAGAATATACATTCGTATAGCTGAAAATAATTAAGTTAAGTGAACGTAATTTGGATAATAGAAACTCAGCTGCCGACGGTAAACAAAAACTAGTTCGTATAAAGGAGTTTCCGATAAGCGAGCATGTACTTTATATAGAAACGAGCTATTTAAATAAACAAAATATCGCGAGAAAAGAGTAGCAAACAACTACGAGTACTTTTAATTCCACTTTAAAACTAGCTGAACCAAACAATGGAGCTAAATGTAAATCTAACCATGCCACATGCTGAATTTGTTTAGTGTTGTGATTATGCAGAAAAGAGCAGATTTTGACGATCTTGAAATATATTGTCAACAGTGTGAACGATTTTTTCCTACACCGCCACTCGGTCTTAGCACCTAAGATATTCGCAAAAAGCTTCGATACAATTTGTGTTACGATTGCGCTACATTGGGAAACCGGCGGTAGTGCTTTAAAAACTTTAAGGGAGGATATAATCCAACCTGAAACCATTTTTAACAATCTGTAAATAAAACAAAAAATGCACGAATGGCCTTAGTTTTTGAGTTATACACAGAATATGTTTGGTGGTACAGTAGTTTCGTACTCATATAGAACACATAGTCTCGAATTTGAAGATATAATGAGAAAATACTTAAGAAAAATAAAATACGTTCCACTTTTTATAATATCGTGACGAGATGGCCATAGTCGGATTATCGAGGTTCAAACGATCAAAATGATACCAAACATGACTATATTTGACCCACAATTTTTAATTGAGCTACACACATATGTAATAAGTGATTGAGAATAAGAAACGACCTAATTCTACAGTATCGTTTTACATTCTATCTATTCTGTTTCGCTCGCACTGCCTACTTGTCGCTCTTGCCCTTGATGCACCCACGGCACAGTGAACAGCAGTCGGATAACGTGGGCCAATTCTCGGAAAGTCGCATTTCCGGATATAGGACCAAGCACGCCCCCGATTGGCGGCCATATATCCGGACACTACGTACGCCCGTGAATGTATGTAAAGATGAGCCAAGTTTAGATCGATCGCTATATAAAAATGTGGCCACCTATCTACCAGAACAAAGCGAAAATGGAAACTAAATTTAATTCGAGTGACAAAGTGTCCTCTTTTCTATACAATTAACGAAATAAGTTTTTCTTATTAAATGGTCCGTGTGAATTTCAGTAATCTAAAAATATTTCATACACAGAAACCGAAAATGTTAACCGAAAATAAAATAATCAGAATGACACCACGTTATGGTAATTTAATTGAATTTGGAAAATAACGCTAAGGAATAATTTGTTTAATTGCTTTTAGATTATTTAACTAGTAGCTTGGATTCACTGGATATCACTCATAAGAGTAAAGTGAATTACATATGTAGAATAGCACCCGCCAGTATGCTCTCTGCAAAGTTAATACGATTACCGCGTGAAAAATTGCTTAATAAATTTAATGTAATTTGAGAAAGAATTTCGGACTGTGTAGAAAGGTTTCACATGTATATGTATAATGCATAGTATAAAAACTAATATCAAGGTGCAGATGTTATACCGTAATCATTTGTTTCTGACATACAGGGTCGCTTCAAAGTAATTGAATTTTCGATCCACGTTTATACAGGTTGACCGATTCTTGTCGTCTAGTAATGCTTTTTTAAATATCTTCTATATTTGTAGGTTCTACAATTTGTAGGTATTTGTAGGATAAATATTTTAAGACCCATCTGCATACAGGGTCATTTTCAAAACCAGTAATTTTAAGTAATTTTCCCAAACATTTAGATTTACTTAAAAAATTATGACGACGTGTGACAACTAAAAGCTACCGGACGACATTCTAGAAACTTGGAAGACTATCCAAGAATTTTTGGGGATCTTTTAAAACACAAAAGCCTTAAAAAACTGCGTACACTTAAACGCCCTAGTATGCAGACGACATCAGTAAAAATAAGATTGCAGCCCTTCGCCTTGAGGTTAATATCAGAAAATGCGCTATTTTGAAGTAGTTTCGCACGAACTCGCGAGGGAGAAGATTTTTCCTCGAGCCAGTATCGTGCAGTATAATATAGAAAATTGTACAGGGTAACGAGACTACTCTTACCCTGGTCATTGGGTAAACTGTTTAATGTCCCTGCCGTGCGAGCTACTTACTGCAATATACATATATACATATACTTATAATAAGATTCACTGCGATAGTTTCAACACGATTAAATAATTATTAATCATTATGATTCCATGAAACTTCAAAAATAATATATGGAAATACATTATAAAATCTTTGTTATCATTTGTGCTTTATATTAAAATCTACACGAAACAACGTAAATATAGCTCAAGATGGATGCTTTCGTGATGGATAGTTTAAGAGAATTGTTATAAATTTAAAAAAAAAAGTAAAGCAGATGTTGCAAATAAATACATTGTGAACAGTAGCTTTGCTGGAAACCTAGCCTAAATGAAATGAAGATACACTATGGTCCATTAATGGTGCTCTTGAGAGAACTCAAGCTACGGTTCTCGTAATGGGGCTTTCGAAAATGCTTTCACGGTAAACCCATGAAACAGTGTTTCGCTATTCGTCCATTAAGTACATTGCATTTGAAGTACATATACGTGTATACCTTCTTCGATCGCATCTTTCCCAAATTTTCATAAATCGCTTAAAGAAACGATTTAATCTTACAAGACCATTGTGCATATCGTATTCTCGCATTTAGAAACAAACGTAGCATATTTTTTAACTAGTAGCAAATTTTAATAATTCGTCAAAAAATATAACTAGCTATTAACGTTCTGTCTATAGATCGTTATATGAATAACAAAATTTCATACAACAGTTGAAATAATCGTAAAATTGTTAAAAATGCGTATTGATATTTTAGAATATCTAATAATGTTATACTAACTCGAAAGAAAATTTAATATTCGAAAAGTTCTAGTACAAGTAAAATATTTTGCTACTGATATTCTACATAGGTTTGCTACTGCATCGTAATATTCAAAATTACTACCGGCTATCTAAAAAAAGTGATAGAGGATTTCTTGAATCGAATATATCAATTTCTATAGACGCTGAACGTTGTACTATGCATATGCGCCGGATTTTACACAGGGTGTTCATTTGGAAAATTTACGTCCAACTATCTCGAAAACCACGCAGAGCAACCGTGCTGCTCGTTATTAATTTTTTAGCCTTTTTAAAGTCATTCAAGGGTCAACTTGGTCTTTTAAAATGGAGATCATATTTTTCCTTTACAGCCTCTTACTCTGCGAGAGAAGAGAAAAGCTCGTATAGAAAACATTTCTTTATCGCACTTCATCTTAAAAGGGTATTTGTTCAGATAAACATTTATTTCAGTTTTTGTTATTTCCAAAGCAGCGGAAGAGATTAAAGTGTACAATCACTAACAATTCGACTTTTTCACGAGACCTTTTAAATACACAAATAACGAAGCATTATAAAATGTTTTCAAAATCTTGGTAATTTTAGGAAAAGTGAGGACATTCTAAACACATTTATTCCGATGTTTTGTGTATAAAAAAAGTTGTACAGATAAAAGTTGAACAAATATCATTTTAAGACAAAGTCCGATAAAGGTCTTTCTTATAAACCTTTTTCTTTTTTCCCGAAGAATGAGAAAAAAGTGTGGTTTTCTACCTTACAAATTACCTTGAAATGGGCTGAAAAGTGAGAGACAAGTTGCATTGTTTTTATTTCAAAAAAATTTTTTTTTAAATGCGTAGTTCTCGAGATAATTGGACATTTTCAAATGAACACCCTGTATACAAATGTTTACCAGAATATGAAGTAGTTTCCAATCTAATAGTAGATTATAACGATAGATTATTATCTGCTTGATTTGCGGCCAATTGTCACGCGCGTGACGTAATTTGTTGTGAATTGTATTTCATTGGAAGAATCTATGATAGACATCTATAAATAATCCTTGATAATAATTTCGTGGAAATGAAAATATAATATTTTGATTAACGAATGATCCATCAAATGCTTTAGATAAAATCAGTTTCTGTCAAGTATCTAATTCGGTTTCACAAAATAATATAGAAATATTACAATAAAATTGTCTCTCATGACTATAACGTAACTACACTCGAAGGCCTGATTTTTGCGTGTATTTATACATGGAATTATATTTCGCTTCGTACATTGTACTATTTGAAAATTTAGTTTTCTTCCAAAACGGATACTTAAATAAAAAGAGTTTGTTGCGTAGTTTCGATCTTTGTCAAACAATTTTTCTTTCGTATCATGTAGAAATATATATACATATGTGCATTTCTATACTAATATTTCGTACCAGTCATCGATTGTTTCTCAATTATCAAATTATCCAGCAATTTCTTAATCTTTGACTTATAACTTTTGTTTAACGTTATACGGGTGAAAAATGAGGCTACAGTTCCGATAAAGTCGGTCTTTTAAAAAAATTGCCCTATTTGATAAATATATAGCATGCAGCATATGATACAATACCAGTATTGACATAATCGCCGCAGTAAGCGCACTGGCATGCAATGACATCGCTATTTTCCGGTTTTGGCCCATTAAACCCCATTGACGGTGCGCGTTTGAATTTTCATACGGTCCATATCGTCATGCGAATTAACCACATTACACGGGTCAATCACACAGCTATTTTCATAGTCGCTGAATTAATGTATCTCCAAACACGTTTGATGTATTGTGATATGTCGCAAATAGACCCATTTACCGCTTAGGTAGCTGAATCGTTGCAACTGATCGTGCTAATCAATTGGAACCAATTGATTTCCATGGAATAATTAGTACAAACGAATAGTTTCGATGAATCATTCTCTCTAAGAATCCTATTACTTTGTTATTAACTGCCAACAATGAAACAGTAATTACCCAGTAACAATCATCATTGTATATTACGTACGTAAAAATACGCACAAGCATCTTCATACAAACCAGATAATTTGCATATTTGAATTTTTAATCTTTCTTTTAATTCGTAATTTGTAATCTTCGTCGATATGGGTATTTTCAGCTACTAAAACTGTCAAAGAATGCAACGCGGTGTCTTTATGATACAGCGAAGCAGACACCTGGTAAAGATTCGTCTTGTCAGACATCGATCACTGTTCATTTGCTTGCTAGAAAAGTATTATAAAGTCATATCCCGAAGGATCTTTGAGCTGGCGGGACCGCCCTGTTGTCAAACCACTGCCCACCCTGAGACTAACTTCTTTACCTCCGCACAAGGGGAATACGTCGCCATAGACCCGCTGGACGAAGGTCACCGCAAAGTTGGTCGACTGCACATGTCGATGTTAGCAAGACAGATAAGATGGCAGAACTTTCGACCGATTATCTTGATTAATATCTTGAGTCGACTGTGCGTGTGTTTCGATTCGTATGCTGTTTATAATCTTTATAAACGAAGCGTCATCAAACGAACTTAAGAACACAATTTATTAAAATCTCGAAAGTAGTGGGCATTGCTTGCAAAATGACAATAATTTTGGGCCAAAGAGTGGGAAATGCTTAATTTCTCATGTCGTTACAAATTATCATGAATTTTTTACTTTAGGTTATTTCAATGACATGTCTGAAATCCATGTTTTATTAGCTACAATAGTACGATGATAAAAATATGTTACTGCTATTGGAAAATCGTCGATGACCTTGAAAATTCGGAAAAAATGGCTCTGAGGGTAGAACACGAATCACAATAATATGTATTAATCCAAATAACTTTTGACTCGTACATTTTTCTGTATCTGCAGAAGTAACGAAGATATTAAACGCGGACACGATAAACGAAACGTCTGTATATAGATGTGGTTCGAATCGAAATTACGAGTGGCACGTGATTCAATTCATTTCATTACTCTTACCCATCATTTCGTCGAGGAGAAACGACCATATTATTTCAAAAAACTGGGATAACTAGGTGCATTCGTGCTATTTTTAATCTGTTACTCCATCTGAACCAATAACTTTTTAATGTGTATAAAATATTCCCATAACAAATAATGAACTGCACCGTTTAATACAATAATATTATATTTTTATTTTTTGTAGTATTTAATAATAAATTAACAATAAATTGTACAAATCCATTGAAAGAAACGCAAGTGTTCCTCGCCTAATCTTAACGCCCCTATCTACTAACTTCTTGTCTACGTTTTATGTTGAAGTGGTTACCACTTCTAAGAAAACTCTACATCTGGTCTTTTTTAGTTTTCTCAAGCACTGAAGCCATCGACAGCGCGTAGACAAAAGACTGCGACGAAGTCAGGCCATAAACAGTAGACAGGCGACGTTGGCTTCGGGGTTTTCTGTTATTAGATAACACAGCTAGCGTGCGGATCTGGACCAGCTCAAATTGTATTTTACTTATTCACTTCTATTTAAATATATTTTTCTACCTTACAATTTATCCACGTGTTTTCTCTGTTTACACATCGAATAACCTCAACATTTTATAATTGCTATACGAAATATTTTCATTATTAGTGGATTTATCAGAATTTGTTTTAGTGCTTGTCATAAATGATGTTATTTCTAAGAACCTGCAAACTAACGATGTTTGATATTTTCTATCTTTTATTAAAGTAGATTTTCCGCCGTATTTTCAACTTTTGCGTGTATGACTACATAATAACAGGAAAATGAAAACATTTACGCGAATAGCAACTGTGCTCAAACTGAAAGATATGCGCTATTCCTTTTAATGCTACATCTTCGTAAATTTTCTCGTGTTACTGTACGGTCGTTGTACCTCATGGAATGTTTGTAAACATTTATTATTGATACCTCTACCCCATTCAGAGAGTACACAAGATATTAATAGTCCCGTGTTATCTTCTGCATAACGTGCACGTGGACAATGCACGAAGAATAACACGTAGCATCATGAGTTAGAGTAACGAGGAAAAGTTTGAAATGCTCTTGATTTACACTGTAACCGTGCGTAACCGTCTATAATACAACGGCTAGTGAATCGTAGTCGATATTATTGGCATTTTTATTCGAAAATAATAGCGCACTTTACCGATTTCAATGAACTTCAAATATGTTATCGAAATATGTTAACGTCCTGAGAAAACTTCGATCAAATTTAATTTATTTGATTTAATAATTAACTTTTAGCTTTTCAGCGTATGTAAAATATTCGGTACGCACAACTAATATACGGAACAATTTTTAAGCAGATGAATTTCTATGAATGAAATAGCTATATATTCTTTGTACTAAAAGTTAAATTATTTTCCGCAGTAAGAAATATTAAATTAGAAGAAGGTTCGATTTCAGAACAAACACGACATAAACAATAACCATCGTTGCTCGACGATCAAACATTGGAGCGGATACAATTCAAATGCAAGGCTGTTTCTCAGCTTCTACAAAACGGGTCGAGATGAAACATATCCAATTTTCTTTCCAAGACACTACGCTATATAACGGAGAAACCCCGATCGAAAATTGTTCAGTAGTTTTTACGTGATGCAAGTACGAACAAACAAACAAGCAGAGAGGCAACATTTTTTTAAGTTAAAATTAGTTTTTTGGATTCCATAGCTGATGAGTTATTCCTGGATATCCGCTTTATTTCTTGTTTATTCGATGTACAGATACAACCCTTCTACTCTTTCTATAATTCTGGCACACAAGTGACTGTATTTTTTACCTAAATTTAACTCATTGGTGCTAGTCATCTTTAATATAAATAAAAAAAATGATAAATGGGTCAAATCCGTAGATTGGATTAGATTAATGGGTTAGATGTATGTCTACTGATTTCAATTATTACTATGTATGTGACGAACATACGGATAAGACAGTGCAACATTTCATACGTCAACAGATTGCTTGAAAATTTAGTTTCGGCCGGCTGCTACTCTAGCCCAACCTATAATCCGTTCATTTTTCTTTTTTATTCATGTTGAAGTTATTCTCATTTCTAGGAAAACTCTACATCACTAGTGTTAGCTTTCTTAGTCCTCGAAGCCATTCGAATTCTTGCAGTAAATAGGTGGTAAGGATTCGCGAATTCAACTTATCAGGAAGTTCGTACTTCTATTTATATACATTAAAAACAAGTATTTTCAAACTGGAGTGTACCAAAAATCATGGTACATGGTAAAAAAATTAAAAAATACAAATGAGTTTTAATCATATAAATATCTAACTCATTAGTTTCATCAGTTTCCTGTAAAATACTACTTCGAATCAATTTAAAGTCTCTCACACAAGTAGGAAATGTTTCATGAGTTTAACCACAATTAAGGAAATGTCTTAATCAATATTGAAGTAGACGAGTAATAATAATCTTTCAATGTTTCAAAAGTCATATACATTAAGTAAGAAGATACTTATTTGCTGATAATATTGACACAATTTAAGGAAATAACAATACGTTTCCGATATCGCTGATACCGCGCTTTTCAACTTTATTAATTTACCCTGAGTAACAGATTTACGAGGAAGAGTAATGACTCAATGCGCAAAGAACAAGCGATGAGAAAATTTCGACTTGTCTTCGACGATTAAATCGAGATTACGAAACGACTGAACAAATGCGACCAACTATCGTCCGACGATACGAACGGTCAACGAATACATTCGTCCACGAACGTGTCACGTAATTTTTAGGGTTGGTTGGTGAAAATAAAATATAGTTGAGTCGTAACACAACAATTAACTTTGTTTTAATCAACCTTTATTGTGAATTCACCAATCACAATGTAACACGCACTGAATTAGCGTAAATCACAATTCACTCCAACCACGTTATGTAAGACTTAGTTACAACAATACATTAAGTAAGCGACTTATAAGGGTAGAGACCGATATAGATATGTTGACTATTCTAAGGATACAGAATAAGTGAAGTTTTACTGACGATACTGTGTCTGAGGAAAGCTAGGGGTGGGTGTGTCTAAGGACGCGGGACTATCGGATTTGTTGATGACAATTTTGGTTAAGGAAGTGAGGGTAGTAGACACCGTCTCCGATTGGATAATAAGAAGGTTGGTGGACCAGGAGGGGTTTTAGCCGCCCTCGCGAGAAAGTTGCCAACGGAACATACCAGATGTGGAGAAAACCAACTTTCTAAGCTAACACGTGGTAGACAATAAACGTAAAGGGAAATTTAAGACAGGAAATACTCGCTTGGTCCGAAGGACCTTAACTATAAAAATGCCAAGGCCCCCTGGTGGGCACTTAAGACTATTGAGGGTGCGCGCCAAGGATATGCAGACATCTGGGTGCCATCCTGTCCGTGGTGTGTGGCCTGGTCTCTGATGTGAATTGACTTTACAGAAGAAAAGTTGTTTCGTTTTAAAGGAAGTGCGAATATTAACGTGCGAGCAGCTGCTTATTGCAAGGAAACGATTAAGGTCATCGCGAATTCATAACTCTCGTTCGTAATTGAAAAATTGTTTATCGGGTATTGTATCGCGTAGTTTGGACTTTACGTGTTCGAAAGCCGCCTATATATAGAGATTCGTGTACAGTCGCGCAGTTACTCCAAATTGCAAGTTTCAGTTGATACGAATATGAGTATACGCGAAATATCCGCTTCTCTCAGCAATCGGTAGGTATAAATTTGGTCATTAATATCAGTGGTTTTAATTCTGTCATTATTCAAATAAATTCGAACAGATGCACAGAATTTATTCTTGCTCAATAGTCGAGTCATTGTGAAATCTCTACTTTCCTTACTTATGGAACTCCTATTTTCGAAAATATCGTTTTGTTTTTTTTTGATAATAGCAAATAGTATTACACTTAGATTTCTAAGGAACTAAATCTAATTGACTAAAAGGACTAAAATATAATTGAAATTAACTTGTTTATATTACTTCCTAATTTTATAGATACATTCTAGTAGGATAAAAACTGTTGTAATTATCGATTCGAATATAGTTAATGCTAAAGAAAACAAAGAATTACTTTCAACAGATAAATCAACTTTTAAAGAGCACCATGAAGAACCGGTTGATAAGTGCAACATTTGTCAGCAGTGTTCTCTTTGCGATCCTTCTCGCCCACCTGCCGGTTACTTTATCGAGTTTCGAATCGATCGAGGACCTTCTGCCGATAATAGGCGCAGGGATCAAAATATTGTTAGAAAACGTTGATCGCCAGTTGAAATGTCCCGTGTTTCACATTGCTGTAGACAATAAATGCGTTCTGATGGGTTAACGTTCAGAGCATTCAAATTTATATCATGAACACGTACATTTACGTTTCTGTTTCTTCCGTTTTCGCTCTTCGACATTCGCTTTGAATCTTGATCGACATCGATGCCGAAAGATTCAATGACCGTCGATTACTAGCTCACTGAATCTGTGTATTCAGGATTTTGTTTACTGTCAACTTGAATTATAAAGAATGTATTGTAATAAATAAGGCAATGAAAACGTTGAATTGATTATAATTTTGCTGCAAAATCCACTTAAATTTAGATGCGAGTGTTTAGAAGAAGAGAAATGTTTACAACTACGCACTTACCTACTAAAATTCAGTCTCCTTGTTGATTTAGAGATGATTTGACTTCAAAACGAAAGAAAGACACGTGTCTCGTTACTAGCGAAGAGTCGTAGAACATAGAATATATTAAAAGGAACAAATACTTTATAATACTAATTATGCTATTAATACCAATAACTAGAGCTCATCCATAATTCTAACGAATTATTGTTGAAAATTCTCGAGGTACATTATGTTAGGGAATATGTACGAGACACATACACGATACATCAAAAACGATTGTAATACTTGAAAATGAGAATTTAGTTCTTTTTACTATTCGGGCACCAGCAAGCTTGGTTAAGGTCGTCTTGTCCATTTCGACGACCAACCGATACCTGTGAAACTTTTTCTAATTATTTTTTTGGGGTTAACCAAACTATCGTGCATGCTCACAGTTGAATGAAGAAAAATCAGAATGCGAAGCAGTCTTGGCAGTTGAAGGACCAAAGGTCGGTTTTCCAGCGCCTGCATATCAGAAGCGCGTTGATGATTTTAGTCGTGGATCGTGCTGATCTTTCTAGCGTTGGTCACGTTTTCGTGCGTATTTTCTGTTTCTTCTAGAGTTTAGTTGGAATCCGTAGATTAAATCCAGTTAGCGCCAGTTGTTGAGTGCGAATGGGAGGCGGGAATGATGCGAGAAATGACATGCACGATCCTTGTACGATAACGATGTATGTTTATTATTACAAGCTTATCTCTAAAGTCTGGGTGAACTATCCTCCACTCAGCAAAGTTATTACTAATATCAACAAAGATTATTTGTGTGGTTAACAATGTCCCTTTACTATTCTAAAGTGGAAATAACAAATACACAGCACCCTTCGAATTTGACCTACGAAACGCATTTTTTTCATCCTTGACTAAATTCGCGATTATGTTATTTCGATCCTACCGACGATATTCGATATATTTCGAGGAGTCTCACTCAAGATATCGCACGCTAAAAAATAAAAATTGATTTTACATCGAAAGGGCTACTTTTAGAACTATGTCGATATTTATTTCTCCCGGTCGGCACTATAAGCCCTTTGAGTATCGGACACCTTTTTACACAACCTGTATACGTCAGTTAGCTATCACACTTGAAACGATTACGGAGAAAACATAATGTTCGGAATCGCAAGCTTTGAAATAAAAAAATAAAATATGATCGCGGCAATAATACGCTAAATTGTACGTACACAGTAGAACCTCGATTAGGAGAGAAAGAGGGAATTTTTACAAAGATTAAACTGCATCCGTTTATTCGCATCTTGTCCGCGTTTGCCCAGCCACAATTTTCATTTGTCTACCCTTCAACAGATATTATCGCCAAATGTTCAATAATGTGATAATTTCGGTATAGCGTATCACACTAAATATTTAGTTACAAGAAGGCCGAACAACGTCACGTTGATCAAACTAAAGGAATATAAACGGAATAATACAGAAAAACTTGGAAATTTTTGCGAGCAATCGTTGCAGCATTTGATTCAGTGAACACACGATAAAAAATAATAATATTCGTTCCTTTACAACAAACGTAAAAACAGGGGCATGTCACATAAAATGCATAACACATACTGCTCGATATATGTGCTACCTTATTACTATTATCCCATAAATACGCCATCTAATCGTATTTTCAATACAATTTTTATATTTCTATAAATGTTATTGTGGTTGAATGTATTTTAACCGCCTAGGGATTTTTAATTACACACAATTTTCGGCTAACATCGTCGTGTATCGTCCACATTTCTGCTGTATTACAACAATAAACTATAAACCGTCCAAGCGTATAACCTTCTTTACAGCGCCATCATTTTAAATCGGAACAATCAAACAGTTTACACTGAAACACTGCGAATGTTACAGCGGTTCATCGTTACAGAATGGCTGAGCTGTGAGAAACAAGAACGATTGCCGCAGAATATAAACGAGACAAAATATAAATTGATATAAGATGCAGTGAAGCAAATCAGTCGCAGGTCATTCGTTTTATCATTTCCTGACGTCCATATTAGAGATTTTATTAAAAGTTAAAAAGCTGAGGTAGACTCGTGATTGTACTGATTTTGAATTAGACATTACAGTCCTTCTAATTTTCGTCAGAAAATAAGCTTTTCTTACGGATGGAATACTTGACACTACCGTTGCAACGAACAATTAACGACCTGGTACGTTTCGTTCTAGATAAGCGACCCGCATATTGCGATTACAGATGGCTGTATTAGCATGTACATTGTCAGAGTAATCAACAGTCTCAATTTAAACAAGATAGATTTTTTTATATAAAAAGAGCAAGAAACGACAATACAAATGATTCATTTTGATTACTATGTTTTATATTGTAATACTTGCATGTTACTATATCAGGTAGATATTCAAACTGGTAAACACTACACATGCAAGGATATTCTCGAAAAAAGCACAATATTATCTGTTGCTTTGAGAAATTATGGAATCAAGGTGGAAGACAGAATCTCCGTTGCAGCTGAAAACCATCCACATTACGTGGTATCGATATGTAGCACGTTATTTATCGGAGCTACATTTGCACCGTTGAATCCAGCATATACAGAAAGTAAGATATTCTCCAAGCAGCTTTTACGAATTATTTTATAATAACAAAGAAATTAATTTAATTAAAGTACGTGCGTGTTTAATATTATAGAAATTTAACGAAGGCAGAACGTAAAAAGTGGAAAGAAAAATTTGCTCTTCTTTTTTGGAAACTTGCATGTTTCTGATAACTCCACTGATTATGCCATATATAAGTTAATGAAATCGAGCCTCGACTTTATTATTTGCCTCGAGTTTATTATAGAATTTTACAACTACTAGAAACAGAGATCATAAATTAGATACTTTAATTAAAGACTAAATTTATTTACATTACATTTGCAGAATTAACAATAAAAGTCTAGAAACAGTACTTACTCTAACACCAAGTTTTATAATGTAGTGTAAACAATAATTGTTAATATTAAATTGTTAAATATTGTGTATATAGATGCGGAAATTAATAATCACTTATATTCTCAATATGCGTTACTCCGTCACCTTTTAGAGATACAAACAATACTAATTTTTAATCGTATACGATTAAATTGTATTTAACTACTCCGAATATCTTCTCAGAGTAAACATTCTACGAAAAATATGTTATTTCAAAGAAAGTTGTTTCAGCCTCTCCTTGCGGAGACGGATATCGGAAAAAGCTTTTGTAAGGCTCTTCGAATATTTCTAGATCTTTTGTAAAACTGTCACCTTGTTACGCGGAGTGGTTAAGTTACGCGATGCAGCATATGCGTTATTTAATCATATCTAATGCAATTTTTTACGTAGGAGAATTTACGCACATGCTGGAAATTTATCAGCCACGGGTGTTGTTTGCATCGCGACGCACTGAAAACATTTTGGCGAAAATTGCATCTACTGTAAGCTGGAATATGAAATTAATCGAATTGGATGATAAACCTCTTGATGGAAATATAATAACCTGAGACAAGGTTTTGGAAAAATATCAAAGTATCACGGATCTCTATGCGTCTTCACCGGTGCAGATAGATCATAACAGGAAAAGAATGGCAGCTATTTTATGTTCTAGCGGTACAACAGGCCTTCCAAAAGGAGTAATGTTGTCTCATCGAAATTTGTTACTTTTCATCCAAAGTCTAAGGTAAATATATTAAATTAATATACACAATGTATCCGGTTGATCTAAGACCACACATATATTTCGAGATTTATTTTTCATTTATGTTAAATTTAAATATATATTATTCGTTTTATATGATTAACAAACCATTCTTTATTCAAATCAACTATATAATATTTTCTCTATTGTTGTGCCTCTTAACTCTTATCATTCTAGTTGAAATTATAAATATTCGATTCAATTGCATTTTGTTCTTAATCGAAGTGCCCCAGAATCAATGGATATTCGACGTGGAGACCGAATACTAGTTTTCTTGCCATTATTCCACGGTTATGCGTTCGGAATGATGAATACGGCAATAAGTTGCGGTGCAGCTGTGTACATAATGCGAAATTTCAAGTTAGAAACATTAATCAGTCCCGTAGAAAAATACAGAATTACGCATACACCATTGGTCCCTCCAGTTTTAGTTGGTCTTGCGAAGCATCCAATGGTGCCAAATTGCGATTTCAGCAGCGTGAGAGAGATCGTTTCCGGTGCGGCAACGCTTCCGCCGGATGTAAGTTTTTCGTCCAAACTACCTAACGCAATACGTTATAACGGTATACTATATAACGTAATAAGTTATAACGTTATACTATATAACGTAATACTTTATTACGTTACACTATATAACGTAATACGTTATAACGTTATTCTATGTAACGCCATACGTTATAACGTTACACTATATAATGTAATACGTTATTACGTTATACCATATAACGTTATACTACATAACGTAATACGTTATAATGTTATAATATATAACGTAATACTTTATAATGTTATACTACCTAACGAAATACCTAATAACGTTATACTATATAATGTAATACATTATAACGTTATTCTATATAACGTAATACGTTCTATAACCATATAACGTTATACTACATAACGTAATACGTTATAATGTTATAATATAAAACGTAATACTTTATAATGTTATACTACCTAACGAAATACCCAATAACGTTGTACTATATAATGTAATACATTATAACGTTATTCTATATAACGTAATACGTTCTAATGTTATACTACCTAACGTAATACGTTATAACGTTATACTATATACCGTAATACGTTATAATGTTATACTACCTAACGTAATACGTTATAACGTTACTGTATAAAACGTAATATGTTATAACGTTATATCATATAACGTAATACGTTATAACGTTATTCTGTGAAATGTCATACGTTATAACGTTACACTATATAACGTAATACGTTATAACGTTACACTATATAACGTAATACGTTATAACGTAATACCATAAAACGTAATACGTTATTACGTTATTCTATCTAACGTAATACGTCATAAAGTTATACTATATAACGTATACGTTATACTATACAACGCAATACGTTGTTGTGTTATACTATATAACGTAATACGTTATAACATTATACTATAAAACGTAATACGTTATAACGTTATTCTGTGAAATGTCATACGTTATAACGTTACACTGTATAACGAGATACTTTATAACGTTGTTCTGCGGAACATCATACGTTATAACGTTACACTGTACAACGTAATACGTTATGTCGTTATACTATATAACGTAGTACGTTATAATGCTACACTGCCTAACGTAATTCGTTATGACGATATACTATATAAGGTAATAGGTTATAAAGTTATTCGATAAAACGCAACACGTTATAACGTTATACCATATAACGTAATACGTTATAACGTTATACTGTATAATTTAATACTTTATTACGTCAATCTATATAACGTAATACGTTATAATGTTATTCTATTTAACGTCATACGTTATTCCGTTACACTATATAATGTAATACGTTATAACGTAATACTATATAACGTAACACGTTATAACGTTATACTATATAACATAATACGTTATAAAATATAGTATATAACGTAACACGTTATAACGTTATTCTATATAACGTTACACGTTATAACGTTATACTATAAAATGTAAAACGTTATAACGTTATACCATATAGCGTTGTACTATATAACGTAATACGTTATAACATTATACCATATAACGTAATACATTATTACGTTATTCTTTATAACGTAATACGTTATAATGTTATACTGTATAACGTAATATGTTATAACGTTATTCTGCGGAACGTCCTGCGTTATAATGTTACTCTATATAATGTAATACGTTATATCATTAAACTACATAACGTAATGCGTTATAACGTTATACTATATAACGTAATACGTTATTACGTTGTTCGCTATAACGTAATACGTTATAAAATTATACTATATAGCGTAATAAGTTATAACGTTATACTATATAACGTAATACGTTATTACGTTATTCTATCTAACGTAATACGTTATAAAGCTATACTATAAAACGTAATACGTTATAACGTTATACCATATAGCATTATTCTATATAACGTAATATGTTATAACGTTATACCATATAACGTAATACGTTATAAAATTAAACTATATAACGTAACACGTTATAACGTTATACTACCTAACGTAATACGTTATAACGTTATACTATATAACTTAATACGTTATAATGTTATACTACCTAACGTAATACGTTATACTATATAGCGTAATACGTTATAATGTTATACTACCTAACGTAATACGTTATAACGTTATACTATATAACGTAATAAGTTATAACGTTGTACTATATAATGTAATACATTATAACGTTATTCTATATAACGTAATACGTTCTAATGTTATACCATATAACGTAATACGTTATAATGATTTACTACTTAACGTAATACGTTATAAAATTATACTATATAACGTAACACGTTATAACGTTATACTACCTAACGTAATACGTTATAACGTTATACTATCTAATGTAAAACGTCATAAAGTTATACTATATAACTTAATATGTTATAAAATTATACTATATAACGTAACACGTTATAACGTTATACTACCTGACGTAATACGTTCTAACGTTATACTATGTAACTTAATACGTTATAATGTTATACTACCTAACGTAATACGTTATACTATATAGCGTAATACGTTATAATGTTATACTACCTAACGTAATACGTTATAACGTTATACCATATAACGATATACTATGTAACGTAATACGTCATAACGTTCTACCATATAACGTAATACGTTATAATGTTTTACTACCTAAGGTATTACGTTATAACGTTATACTATATAACGTAATACGTTATAACGTTATACTATATAACGTAATACTTCATTACGTTATACTATACAATGTAATACGTTATAACGTTATTCTATATAACGCCATACGTTATAACGTTACACTATATAATGTAATACGTTATTACGTTATACTATATGTAGTATCGTGGACGAAAGGCCTAAGAAATATCGGGCGAACTATGAACAATGTCGCGGTGAGCCGAGGCGTCGTCGGGCCCATCAATGTGTCATCGGTCTTTTCATGTGCATACTTTCGTGGAAAAGACCTACGTGACCCTGGCCACGAGCGCCTGCAGAACACGTGTGCGGTGGGCCTAGGAAAAAGACAACAGAATGCGGCAACGGCCAGAGCGTTAGTCGAAAAGCAGAGAGCGAGTCGAGAAGCAGAGTGCGAGCTGAGCGGAGACAGAGGTTGCGGATGGCGTTGCCGAGAGAGTGTGGATTGCGCTGTTTTCTGTGCGTTTGGCGTGAATAGTTCAGGTTGTACAACAATCGTCTTTTTCTGTCTGATTTACATCTCTATTGTCCACTCTTTGTAAACACATTATATCACGATATTATATATATAACGTTATACTACCTAACGTAATACGGTATAACGTTATTCTATAAAACGTAATATGTTATAACGTTATATCATATAACGTAATACGTTGTAACGTTATTCTGTGAAATGTCATACGTTATAACGTTACACTATATAACGTAATACGGTATAACGTCATACCATAAAACGTAATACGTTATTACGTTATTCTATCTAACGTAATATGTCATAAAGTTATACTATATAACGTAATACTTTATTACGTTATACTATATAACGCAATACGTTGTTATGTTATACTATATAACGTAATACGTTATAACATTATACTATAAAACGTAATACGTCATAAAGTTAAAACATATAACGTTATTGTATATATCGTAATACGTTATAACGTTATACTATACAATGTAATACGTTAGAACGTTATTCCATAAAACGTAATACGTTGTAACTTTATACCATATATCGTAATACGTTATAACGTTATTCTGTGGAACTTCATACGTTATAACGTTACACTATATAATGTAATACGGTATAACCTTGTACTACATAACGTAATACGTTATAACGTTATACTATATAACGTAATACGTTATAATGTTATACTACCTAACGTAATACGTTATACTATATAACGTAATACGTTATAATGTTATACTACCTAACGTAATACGTTATAACGTTATACTGTGTAACGTAATGCGGTGTAACGTTATACTATATAACGTAATACGTTATAACGTTATACTATATAACTTAATACGTTATTACGATATTCTTTATAAGGTAATACGTTATAATGTTACACTGTATAACGTAATATGTTATAACGTTATTCTGCGGAACGTCCTGCGTTATAACGTTACTCTATATAATGTAATACGGTATAACATTATACTATAAAACGTAATACGTTATAACGTTATACCATATAGCGTTATACTATATAACGTAATACGTTATAACGTTATACTGTATAACGTAATACGTTATAACTTTATACTATAAAACGTAATACGTTATAACGTTATTCTATAAAACGTCATACGTTGTAACGTTATTCTGTCGAACGTCATACGTTATAACGTTACACTATATAACGTGATACGATATAACGTTATACTATACAACGTCATACGTTATAACGTTACACTATATATCGTAATACGTTATAACTTTATACTATAAAACGTAATACGTTATTACGTTATACTGTATAACGTAATACGTTATAACTTTATACTATAAAACGTAATACGTTATAACGTTATTCTATAAAACGTAATAGGTTATAATGTTAAACCATATAACGTAATACCTCATAACGTTATTCTGCGGAACGCCATGCGTTATAACGTTACTCCATATAATGTAATACGGTATAACGTTATACTATATAACGTAATACGTTATCACGTTATTCTATAAAACGCAATACGTTATAGCGTTATACCATATAACGTAATACGTTATAACGTTATTCTATGTAACGTCATCCGTTATAACGTTACACTATATAACGTAATACGGTATAACGTTATACCATATAACGTAATACGTTATAACGTTATACCATCTAACGTAATACGTTATTACGTTATTCTATCTAACGTAATACGTTATAAAATTATACTTGTCGGAGATAAGGTGACACCGGTGCCTTCCCTCTGAAACCTCGGGAAGATCCATAGAAACATTGTAATTAAAATCTACAGTTGTAACTAAACGATTTGCCGTCACTCTAACCAATTGTATTTGTTTAAGTCCTGTGACAATGAGCTTGGGCTCAATTCGACAATTAGTCGCCGAACGTGGCGGCGTTCAACGGGACGAACTCTCCATTTAACAAAGGCATTGAGTAATCCTATAGCACTCCAAAAGAAAGATTCGTAGCGGCACTTGGCAGTAAACATTCCAACGGTTTCTGTCCCGTAGCTTGCCACATGCAGGACCTATTCGCCGGGCAGGATGTTTACCAGATGTAGACGCGTCTCCACAGTACGTGATCGACTAGCACGAGGACCGTCATAAGCACTAATATGTAGTTACCTAAAATCCTTCAACAGATACACAGTCTTTGTCCCAGTTACGGGAAGACAGGAGAGACCTATTTTTCCACGAACGACGTCTCCCACTAGCAACCCTCCCTCAAGGGCAGCTAGCATCCTTTTCTAACTACCGATATGGAGATTGGCCAATTAGCAGCAACGTCAATTTCCGTTACTTTCCGAACGTAGGATATCCCCGACGAATCCGATGATCTCGTGTCCTTAGACACGCCCCATCATAGTTTTCCTCTGAGGTATCACCGGGACGGAAAGTCATTCTCTCTTGCGGTCTCATCGACAAAAAGGATTTACTCCTTACGGTCAGCGAATATTGACACAGAATTCGACTTAGACATTTGCGAGTGCGTACGACTACCGTCCCGTTGTCCGCGGATTCTTTATTGAACCTAGGATCATTGTCATTAGTCTCTCGAGTATCTAATTACCACGGTTACTTGTCCGGTTCTATGGTAATCGCATTTGCACCAGTCAATGTCTTCTCTATTGCATAACGACAATGTGTAATCCAAATGAAGATTCGTGTCACGCCCCTAACTTTAATTCTAATGTAAACCCGAAATTTAATCGGGTTAAAATTAGAATTTAAGGCGCGTAACGATTGTTTGTTCGACCAATCGCGGGGAGACGTAGTCGCTAGGAGAGACGTCAACGGGAGTCGTAAATTCCCGTTACGATTATGACAATCGACACCACGACTTGATCGATCCCCTGATTTCCGTTGAGATGATAGGGGTGATTGAGTTTGTATAACACTATGATTCACAGAATTATTAATTATATATTTCCAACACTTAGATTACACTGATGAGCATAGATAGATAGATAATCACTTATCGCACGAAGATAAGATAGATATGTACGTTAGAGCAGGGCTCTTATAATTGGATTTAATGTATTAGTGGACGTAGCACTATAAGATATTTAGCAGAGGAAATGTATGCTCGACAATACCGAGACCGACTCTCGCGTTATGCTTAGACTGCCCCGATAGGCATTAGCGTTACTACTTAGTAGTTGACTTTTCCAACGATGTAGAAGAAGTGAAGTTGAGTGACGATGCTGTGTCGGAGGAAAGCTAGTGATGGGTGTGTCTAGCGCACGGGATCATCGGATTTGTTCATGACATTTTAGGTCAGGAGGTGAGGCCAGTATACATTGCCTCGGATTGGACAAACGAAGGTTGGAGGACTAAGAAGGGCCTTAACCGCCCTCGATAGAAAGTTGCTGGTAGGAAGCATCGTACGTGAGAAAAGCTAACTTTCCCGTGTCAAGCCGTAGTAAACAATAGTCTTTGGAAACTGATTTAGAAAAGACATTTGTTGGGTCTGAAGGACCTTAGCAGGCAAGTGACTCGGGTGTATGACGGGTTCTTAAGGCTATTGAGGGTACGCCGTACGGAAGAGCGGACATCTGGTGTCCGTCTGGCCCGCGGTGTGTGACCTGGGCCAGGCAGAGAGTCGCCCGGCGTAACAACGATTCTTCGATTGAATTAGCCATCGTTTTACACAACAGAGATTATATTTACGCGAATATACAAGATTTTACAAAATATTATGAATGTTGAGTTTAATGAATGATAAGATTAACAAACGATAAGTTTAACTAACGATTAGATTAAAGAATAATAAGTTTAACGAATAATAAGAGTAACGAATAATATGTTTTACGAATAATAAATTTAACGAATATTGAGATTAACAATTAATAGGTTTTACGAATAATGAATTTAATTAACACTATTAACAATGTTCCTGGGTTCAAACGAATCCACGGTCAACGGGATAACTCTTTTCTATGCGTAGAATGATTTTTAAACACAAAAATACGATTGCTGAGACACTCGGTAAATTGCTCGATGTATCACTTTCCAAGGCGATCACACGAATGAATATCTGATGAAAATCTTTTTCGCTATACGACTGCATTTGTTTGTTATATGCTCGCTGGAGACATCGAGAAGTTTCCAATCGTTGTTGCTAGGCAATTTCTGTCAAAAGTTTGTTGTATACTCTTTGGAAACATCGAGAAAGATCCAAACGCCGTTACTAGGCAGTTTCTGTTTGGAGATTGATTCCTAATACGTGTGTCCCATTATATCGACATCTTTAAAGTACAATTCTATGTGATTTCTAGGGAGAACAATACAACCGATCCACACCTTCGTCACGCAAAACGTTTATCCCGTGACCGTGGCTACGTTCGGCGACCAGTTGTCAATTACAGAATGGCGACCAGAACAATTACAAATGACAACAATTGCTTAATTACAGCTATGATAAAATCTAGGCTAAAGCATTAGAAGATTTTCCCAAAATTGCAAAGGGAAGGCTCTGGTTTTCCTTTCATCTCCGACATATATATATGACGGGTTTACATTACAATTAGGGTTAGGGGCGTGAAACGAATCTTCGTTTGGATTACACGTCGTCATTATGCAATAGAGAAGACATTGGCTAGTACAAATACGATTATCATAGAACCGGACAAGTAACCGTGGTAATTAGATACTCGAGAAACTAATGACAATCATCCTAGGTTCAATAACGAATCCGCGGTCGACGGGATGATAGATGAACGTACTCACAAAATCTAAGTCGGACGCGTAATATTCACCGGTCGTAAGGGGTTACGCTTTTTCATCGATGAGATCGCGAGCGGGAATGACTTTCCCGTCCCGATGATGCCACAGAGGAAAACTATAATGGGGTGTGTCTAAGGACACGAGATCATCGGATTCGTCGAGAAAAGCCTTCGTTCAGAAAGTAAGGGAAATTGGCGTTGCTGCTAATTGGTCAATCTCCATATCGGTGGTTAGAAAAAGATGTTAGCCGTCCTCGAGGGAAAGTTGCTAGTGGGAGACGCCGCTCGTTGAAAAATAGGTCTCCCCTATTTTCCCGTAGTTGGGGCAAAGACTGTTTGCCTGTTTGAAGGACTTTAGTTGACTAAATCTTAAGATTTATAACGGGCCCTCGAGCTAGCCGAACATGTACTGCGGAGACGGATCGACATCTGGCAATCATCTTACTCGAAGAATAGGGTCTGCATGTGGCGAGCTACGGGACAGAGACCGTTGGAATGTTTACTGTCGAGTGTTACAACTATTTCCTTTTTAAGGAGAGCTATAGAATTATTCCATGCCTTTGTTAGACAAGGCGTTCATCCCGTGACCGCGGCTACGTTCAGCGACTGACTGTCGTCTCGAGCCCAAGCTCATTATCACAATTCTCGAACAATTACAATCGGATTGAATAACTACATTTGTTCAATTACAGCTATAGTAGACTCTAGGTTTCAATGTTGCGGGATTATACAAAATTCCAAAGGCTCCGGTGTTCTTTCATCTCCGACATATATATGGAATGTTGTAATATTTTCGGAAATCAGGCGATCGATTTGTGAAAACTCAACAATCGATTGTCTAAGTCTTCTCTTTCTCCTTCTGGCTCTTAACTTGCTTTTTTCTTTGTTCAATCTTCGCTTCTCCAAGTCCTGTTTTATTTTCTATCCCTAGTCCCCGTCCTCCTCTATTCATATCGTTCGACCGACTCCCAGTAAACACAGTGAAAGTCAAACCGTCGGTTGATATTCTAAATTCTATAGAATTTACATATATATAATGTTTATTGCCTAAGAAAAATATAAATTACATATGTGTATTCACAATAAACAACGAATTTCTATTTGAAAGTTTTTTTTTATTTATTTATTTGGATTTTACAATTTGTCCAGTAGGACATTTGGTAAAATGTTGTAGCTGTATACTAATATAACATGTGGGTGGCTACCCCCAGCGGGGTACCGCCATCGTGTTTGTTGGGTTATGTCCTCTGTGAGATCGGTTGGGTGTTTCCTTTTTAATCTTCTTTTTATGCTTGATGTGTCGACCGTTTCCGCTGCCAGCCGATTTAGGTGCGTTGCTATTCTTTCTCCGTACCTTCTTGCACTTTTGTTGATCTCCTCCTTGACCGTTGGTATTCCCAGGTCTTTCCGGATGTCCTCGTTTCTAACGTACCATGGCGCGTTTACTATTGTTCTGAGTATTTTAGAGTGCGATGCCTCTATTTTGATTATATGGCTCATTGCTGCTGTTCCCCATAGTGTTATTCCGTACGTCCAGATTGGTCTTATGACCATTTTATATATTTTTAGTTTGTTTTCTATGCTTAGTTTGGATTTTCGACTTGTTAGCCAGTACATTTGTCTCCTTGCCATCTGTATTTTGTCTATTGTTGCTGTAATATGCTGTTTCCATGTGAGTCGTGTATCTAAGTGGAGTCCTAGGTATTTGACTTGCCTTGTTTGTATTATGTGTGTGCCGTTTAGTACAATGTTTGGTGGTTTCTGTTTTCGCAGTGTAAATGTAATATGTTTGCATTTATCGGGGTTTGCTTTGATTTGCTTCGCTTGAAGCCACTTTTCTATTTTTGTGATATGTTCTTGTAGTAATGTAACTGCTGTTGCAGGGTTAGTGTGCCTGACTAGTACAGCTGTGTGATCCGCGAATGTCAGTATTTTGCTATTGTTAGTTGTTGGTATGTTGGCCGTGTATAATGTGTATAAAATTGGTCCTAGGACGCTTCCTTGCGGAACTCCTGCCTTGATTTCTTTAGCTTCCGAGTGTGTCTTTTTGATTTTTACTATGAAGCTTCTGTTGCTTAGGTATGATTTGATTAGTTGGTATATCTGCCCCGAGAACTGTTTCCTGATTGATTGTAGTAGGCTAGTGTGGTTTATTTTATCGAATGCTTTTTCGATGTCCATAAAGAGTGCCGTGCAGTATTGTTCTGTTTCCAGCGCCTGTAGGATTTCATTGACGAGTCTTTGCGTTTGTTTTATTGTGGGGTGTTTGTTTCTGAATCCGAATTGGTGATCCGGTATTAGATGGTTCTTCTCTATTATTGGTTTTATCCGGTCGTAGATTATTTTCTCTACTATCTTAGAGAACACCGGAAGTAGTGAGATTGGTCTGTAGGACTTGGTTTCGTGTGGGTCCTTGCCTGGTTTGGGTATCATTATGATTTTTGCCAGTTTCCAAGCTTTTGGAAAGTATTGTATTCTTAGTATTGCGTTTACTATTATTGTGGTTTGTCTTATCGCTTTTGGCGGAAGGTTTTTCAAGATTTGGCTGTTAATTAGGTCGATTCCTGGTGCTTTATTGTTTTTTGTTTCCTCAATTATGTTTCTGATTTCTTGTGCGGTTGCTTTGGGTATGGTGATTGTCAGTTGGTGTACTAGTAGTTAGCGCATCCTCGTCCGTATGACTATTGTGGTTGCTATTGTTGATGTTGTGTGGGGTGAATGTGTTTCCTAGGTGGTTGGAAAATTCTTCAGCTTGCTCTTCGTTGCTTCTTGCCCATGTGTTGTCTGCTCTTCTGATTGTTGGTACCATTTTTGTTGTCTTCTTTATTTTTTGTGACTTTCCATAGGGAGTAATTGTTGTTTTCGTGAGCAGATAGTGACTCGATGAACTTTGTGAACTCGTTGTTGTTGTGCTCTTTTATTTTGTTGTTTATTTATTTTGTGAGTTTGTTTAGGTGTTTTTTTGTTTTCTTTTGTTCTGTGTTTTTGCCATTTTGCTTTCGCTTTTCTTTTTTCTCTAATTTTTTCGAGGATGTCTATTGGAACTGTTTTTGTTTGTCTGTTGGTTGTTTCAGGTACAGTGGTTGCCCTTGCTGCTTCTTGGATAGTTTCTGTGAGTGTTGTTACTGCTTGATCGATGTGTTCAGGTGTTTTCAGTGGGATGTTGCAGCTGATTTTGCTCTCTATTATTTCTTTGAATATTTGCCATTTGGTGGTTTTATTGCATAGCTTCTCTGTGCTGCTGTAAAGTATTGGTTTGTTTCTGTATGAAATTATTATGGGCGTATGTTCGGAGCTAAGCTCGAGGCTGGATGCTATGTTTAGTTTATTTGCGTTTGGTCCCTTTGTAACTGCAAAGTCTAGCAGGTCAGGTATTTTGCTCAGGTCTGTCGGCCAGTATGTCGGTCTTCCTGTGGATAATATATTGAGGTTATTATTTCTGATGTATTTTTCCAGGGTTCTGCCTCGAGGTGTGGTGATTCTTGATCCCCATGGCGTGTGCTTTGAGTTATAGTCTCCCGCTGCAATATACTTGTCACCTAAGTGTCGGAAGTAGTCTTCCCACATTTGCGTTATGATTTTGTGTCGCGGCGGTACGTATACTGCTGACAACTGCAGATGGTTGCTGTTAGTCTGTACGGTAACGGTGGTTGCTTGTATATGTTCCTTACTGACCTGGCTGTGTAGGTGATGTTTAATGTCGTTTTTATTACTACTGCCGTCCCTCCGTGTACTTTCCCTGAGGGATGCTTGGTGTCGTATATGGTGTAGTGCGGTATTTTTATGTAGCTTTTTATTGTGAGGTGTGTTTCTGAGACGAGTAGTATATCGGTGTTACTGCTGGACAGGAATGTTTTAGTTTCTAGGGCCCTTTGTTGTAGGCCGTTAGAGTTCCAGGCTGCTATTTTAAGGCTTCTTGATATAGGACACGGGTTTCCGCCGTTTGGC
>NW_022884051.1:0-57458 GCF_011952255.1 Bombus vosnesenskii | reverse complement strand
GATAAGATGGCAGAACTTTCGACCGATTATCTTGATTAATATCTTGAGTCGACTGTGCGTGTGTTTCGATTCGTATGCTGTTTATAATCTTTATAAACGAAGCGTCATCAAACGAACTTAAGAACACAATTTATTAAAATCTCGAAAGTAGTGGGCATTGCTTGCAAAATGACAATAATTTTGGGCGAAAGAGTCGGAAATGCTTAATTTCTCATGTCGTTACAAATTATCATGAATTTTTTACTTTAGGTTATTTCAATGACATGTCTGAAATCCATGTTTTATTAGCTACAATAGTACGATGATAAAAATATGTTACTGCTATTGGAAAATCGTCGATGACCTTGAAAATTCGGAAAAAAGTGGCTCTGAGGGTAGAACACGAATCACAATAATATGTATTAATCCAAATAACTTTTGACTCGTACATTTTTCTGTATCTGCAGAAGTAACGAAGATATTAAACGCGGACACGATAAACGAAACGTCTGTATATAGATGTGGTTCGAATCGAAATTACGAGTGGCACGTGATTCAATTCATTTCATTACTCTTACCCATCATTTCGTCGAGGAGAAACGACCATATTATTTCAAAAAACTGGGATAACTAGGTGCATTCGTGCTATTTTTAATCTGTTACTCCATCTGAACCAATAACTTTTTAATGTGTATAAAATATTCCCATAACGAATAATGAACTGCACCGTTTAATACAATAATATTATATTTTTATTTTTTGTAGTATTTAATAATAAATTAACAATAAATTGTACAAATCCATTGAAAGAAACGCAAGTGTTCCTCGCCTAATCTTAACGCCCCTATCTACTAACTTCTTGTCTACGTTTTATGTTGAAGTGGTTACCACTTCTAAGAAAACTCTACATCTGGTCTTTTTTAGTTTTCTCAAGCACTGAAGCCATCGACAGCGCGTAGACAAAAGACTGCGACGAAGTCAGGCCATAAACAGTAGACAGGCGACGTTGGCTTCGGGGTTTTCTGTTATTAGATAACACAGCTAGCGTGCGGATCTGGACCAGCTCAAATTGTATTTTACTTATTCACTTCTATTTAAATATATTTTTCTACCTTACAATTTATCCACGTGTTTTCTCTGTTTACACATCGAATAACCTCAACATTTTATAATTGCTATACGAAATATTTTCATTATTAGTGGATTTATCAGAATTTGTTTTAGTGCTTGTCATAAATGATGTTATTTCTAAGAACCTGCAAACTAACGATGTTTGATATTTTCTATCTTTTATTAAAGTAGATTTTCCGCCGTATTTTCAACTTTTGCGTGTATGACTACATAATAACAGGAAAATGAAAACATTTACGCGAACAGCAACTGTGCTCAAACTGAAAGATATGCGCTATTCCTTTTAATGCTACATCTTCGTAAATTTTCTCGTGTTACTGTACGGTCGTTGTACCTCATGGAATGTTTGTAAACATTTATTATTGATACCTCTACCCCATCCAGAGAGTACACAAGATATTAATAGTCCCGTGTTATCTTCTGCATAACGTGCACGTGGACAATGCACGAAGAATAACACGTAGCATCATGAGTTAGAGTAACGAGGAAAAGCTTGAAATGCTCTTGATTTACACTGTAACCGTGCGTAACCGTCTATAATACAACGGCTAGTGAATCGTAGTCGATATTATTGGCATTTTTATTCGAAAATAATAGCGCACTTTACCGATTTCAATGAACTTCAAATATGTTATCGAAATATGTTAACGTCCTGAGAAACCTTCGATCAAATTTAATTTATTTGATTTAATAATTAACTTTTAGCTTTTCAGCGTATGTAAAATATTCGGTACGCACAACTAATATACGGAACAATTTTTAAGCAGATGAATTTCTATGAATGAAATAGCTATATATTCTTTGTACTAAAAGTTAAATTAATTTCCGCAGTAAGAAATATTAAATTAGAAGAAGGTTCGATTTCAGAACAAACACGACATAAACAATAACCATCGTTGCTCGACGATCAAACATTGGAGCGGATACAATTCAAATGCAAGGCTGTTTCTCAGCTTCTACAAAACGGGTCGAGATGAAACATATCCAATTTTCTTTCCAAGACACTACGCTATATAACGGAGAAACCCCGATCGAAAATTGTTCAGTAGTTTTTACGTGATGCAAGTACGAACAAACAAACAAGCAGAGAGGCAACATTTTTTTAAGTTAAAATTAGTTTTTTGGATTCCATAGCTGATGAGTTATTCCTGGATATCCGCTTTATTTCTTGTTTATTCGATGTACAGATACAACCCTTCTACTCTTTCTATAATTCTGGCACACAAGTGACTGTATTTTTTACCTAAATTTAACTCATTGGTGCTAGTCATCTTTAATATAAATAAAAAAAATGATAAATGGGTCAAATCCGTAGATTGGATTAGATTAATGGGTTAGATGTATGTCTACTGATTTCAATTATTACTAGGTATGTGACGAACATACGGATAAGACAGTGCAACATTTCATACGTCAACAGATTGCTTGAAAATTTAGTTTCGGCCGGCTGCTACTCTAGCCCAACCTATAATCCGTTCATTTTTCTTTTTTATTCATGTTGAAGTTATTCTCATTTCTAGGAAAACTCTACATCACTAGTGTTAGCTTTCTTAGTCCTCGAAGCCATTCGAATTCTTGCAGTAAATAGGTGGTAAGGATTCGCGAATTCAACTTATCAGGAAGTTCGTACTTCTATTTATATACATTAAAAACAAGTATTTTCAAACTGGAGTGTACCAAAAATCATGGTACATGGTAAAAAAATTAAAAAATACAAATGAGTTTTAATCATATAAATATCTAACTCATTAGTTTCATCAGTTTCCTGTAAAATACTACTTCGAATCAATTTAAAGTCTCTCACACAAGTAGGAAATGTTTCATGAGTTTAACCACAATTAAGGAAATGTCTTAATCAATATTGAAGTAGACGAGTAATAATAATCTTTCAATGTTTCAAAAGTCATATACATTAAGTAAGAAGATACTTATTTGCTGATAATATTGACACAATTTAAGGAAATAACAATACGTTTCCGATATCGCTGATACCGCGCTTTTCAACTTTATTAATTTACCCTGAGTAACAGATTTACGAGGAAGAGTAATGACTCAATGCGCAAAGAACAAGCGATGAGAAAATTTCGACTTGTCTTCGACGATTAAATCGAGATTACGAAACGACTGAACAAATGCGACCAACTATCGTCCGACGATACGAACGGTCAACGAATACATTCGTCCACGAACGTGTCACGTAATTTTTAGGGTTGGTTGGTGAAAATAAAATATAGTTGAGTCGTAACACAACAATTAACTTTGTTTTAATCAACCTTTATTGTGAATTCACCAATCACAATGTAACACGCACTGAATTAGCGTAAATCACAATTCACTCCAACCACGTTATGTAAGACTTAGTTACAACAATACATTAAGTAAGCGACTTATAAGGGTAGAGACCGATATAGATATGTTGACTATTCTAAGGATACAGAATAAGTGAAGTTTTACTGACGATACTGTGTCTGAGGAAAGCTAGGGGTGGGTGTGTCTAAGGACGCGGGACTATCGGATTTGTTGATGACAATTTTGGTTAAGGAAGTGAGGGTAGTAGACACCGTCTCCGATTGGATAATAAGAAGGTTGGTGGACCAGGAGGGGTTTTAGCCGCCCTCGCGAGAAAGTTGCCAACGGAACATACCAGATGTGGAGAAAACCAACTTTCTAAGCTAACACGTGGTAGACAACAAACGTAAAGGGAAATTTAAGACAGGAAATACTCGCTTGGTCCGAAGGACCTTAACTATAAAAATGCCAAGGCCCCCTGGTGGGCACTTAAGACTATTGAGGGTGCGCGCCAAGGATATGCAATCATCTGGGTGCCATCCTGTCCGTGGTGTGTGGCCTGGTCTCTGATGTGAATTGACTTTACAGAAGAAAAGTTGTTTCGTTTTAAAGGAAGTGCGAATATTAACGTGCGAGCAGCTGCTTATTGCAAGGAAACGATTAAGGTCATCGCGAATTCATAACTCTCGTTCGTAATTGAAAAATTGTTTATCGGGTATTGTATCGCGTAGTTTGGACTTTACGTGTTCGAAAGCCGCCTATATATAGAGATTCGTGTACAGTCGCGCAGTTACTCCAAATTGCAAGTTTCAGTTGATACGAATATGAGTATACGCGAAATATCCGCTTCTCTCAGCAATCGGTAGGTATAAATTTGGTCATTAATATCAGTGGTTTTAATTCTGTCATTATTCAAATAAATTCGAACAGATGCACAGAATTTATTCTTGCTCAATAGTCGAGTCATTGTGAAATCTCTACTTTCCTTACTTATGGAACTCCTATTTTCGAAAATATCGTTTTGTTTTTTTTTGATAATAGCAAATAGTATTACACTTAGATTTCTAAGGAACTAAATCTAATTGACTAAAAGGACTAAAATATAATTGAAATTAACTTGTTTATATTACTTCCTAATTTTATAGATACATTCTAGTAGGATAAAAACTGTTGTAATTATCGATTCGAATATAGTTAATGCTAAAGAAAACAAAGAATTACTTTCAACAGATAAATCAACTTTTAAAGAGCACCATGAAGAACCGGTTGATAAGTGCAACATTTGTCAGCAGTGTTCTCTTTGCGATCCTTCTCGCCCACCTGCCGGTTACTTTATCGAGTTTCGAATCGATCGAGGACCTTCTGCCGATAATAGGCGCAGGGATCAAAATATTGTTAGAAAACGTTGATCGCCAGTTGAAATGTCCCGTGTTTCACATTGCTGTAGACAATAAATGCGTTCTGATGGGTTAACGTTCAGAGCATTCAAATTTATATCATGAACACGTACATTTACGTTTCTGTTTCTTCCGTTTTCGCTCTTCGACATTCGCTTTGAATCTTGATCGACATCGATGCCGAAAGATTCAATGACCGTCGATTACTAGCTCACTGAATCTGTGTATTCAGGATTTTGTTTACTGTCAACTTGAATTATAAAGAATGTATTGTAATAAATAAGGCAATGAAAACGTTGAATTGATTATAATTTTGCTGCAAAATCCACTTAAATTTAGATGCGAGTGTTTAGAAGAAGAGAAATGTTTACAACTACGCACTTACCTACTAAAATTCAGTCTCCTTGTTGATTTAGAGATGATTTGACTTCAAAACGAAAGAAAGACACGTGTCTCGTTACTAGCGAAGAGTCGTAGAACATAGAATATATTAAAAGGAACAAATACTTTATAATACTAATTATGCTATTAATACCAATAACTAGAGCTCATCCATAATTCTAACGAATTATTGTTGAAAATTCTCGAGGTACATTATGTTAGGGAATATGTACGAGACACATACACGATACATCAAAAACGATTGTAATACTTGAAAATGAGAATTTAGTTCTTTTTACTATTCGGGCACCAGCAAGCTTGGTTAAGGTCGTCTTGTCCATTTCGACGACCAACCGATACCTGTGAAACTTTTTCTAATTATTTTTTTTGGGGTTAACCAAACTATCGTGCATGCTCACAGTTGAATGAAGAAAAATCAGAATGCGAAGCAGTCTTGGCAGTTGAAGGACCAAAGGTCGGTTTTCCAGCGCCTGCATATCAGAAGCGCGTTGATGATTTTAGTCGTGGATCGTGCTGATCTTTCTAGCGTTGGTCACGTTTTCGTGCGTATTTTCTGTTTCTTCTAGAGTTTAGTTGGAATCCGTAGATTAAATCCAGTTAGCGCCAGTTGTTGAGTGCGAATGGGAGGCGGGAATGATGCGAGAAATGACATGCACGATCCTTGTACGATAACGATGTATGTTTATTATTACAAGCTTATCTCTAAAGTCTGGGTGAACTATCCTCCACTCAGCAAAGTTATTACTAATATCAACAAAGATTATTTGTGTGGTTAACAATGTCCCTTTACTATTCTAAAGTGGAAATAACAAATACACAGCACCCTTCGAATTTGACCTACGAAACGCATTTTTTTCATCCTTGACTAAATTCGCGATTATGTTATTTCGATCCTACCGACGATATTCGATATATTTCGAGGAGTCTCACTCAAGATATCGCACGCTAAAAAATAAAAATTGATTTTACATCGAAAGGGCTACTTTTAGAACTATGTCGATATTTATTTCTCCCGGTCGGCACTATAAGCCCTTTGAGTATCGGACACCTTTTTACACAACCTGTATACGTCAGTTAGCTATCACACTTGAAACGATTACGGAGAAAACATAATGTTCGGAATCGCAAGCTTTGAAATAAAAAAATAAAATATGATCGCGGCAATAATACGCTAAATTGTACGTACACAGTAGAACCTCGATTAGGAGAGAAAGAGGGAATTTTTACAAAGATTAAACTGCATCCGTTTATTCGCATCTTGTCCGCGTTTGCCCAGCCACAATTTTCATTTGTCTACCCTTCAACAGATATTATCGCCAAATGTTCAATAATGTGATAATTTCGGTATAGCGTATCACACTAAATATTTAGTTACAAGAAGGCCGAACAACGTCACGTTGATCAAACTAAAGGAATATAAACGGAATAATACAGAAAAACTTGGAAATTTTTGCGAGCAATCGTTGCAGCATTTGATTCAGTGAACACACGATAAAAAATAATAATATTCGTTCCTTTACAACAAACGTAAAAACAGGGGCATGTCACATAAAATGCATAACACATACTGCTCGATATATGTGCTACCTTATTACTATTATCCCATAAATACGCCATCTAATCGTATTTTCAATACAATTTTTATATTTCTATAAATGTTATTGTGGTTGAATGTATTTTAACCGCCTAGGGATTTTTAATTACACACAATTTTCGGCTAACATCGTCGTGTATCGTCCACATTTCTGCTGTATTACAACAATAAACTATAAACCGTCCAAGCGTATAACCTTCTTTACAGCGCCATCATTTTAAATCGGAACAATCAAACAGTTTACACTGAAACACTGCGAATGTTACAGCGGTTCATCGTTACAGAATGGCTGAGCTGTGAGAAACAAGAACGATTGCCGCAGAATATAAACGAGACAAAATATAAATTGATATAAGATGCAGTGAAGCAAATCAGTCGCAGGTCATTCGTTTTATCATTTCCTGACGTCCATATTAGAGATTTTATTAAAAGTTAAAAAGCTGAGGTAGACTCGTGATTGTACTGATTTTGAATTAGACATTACAGTCCTTCTAATTTTCGTCAGAAAATAAGCTTTTCTTACGGATGGAATACTTGACACTACCGTTGCAACGAACAATTAACGACCTGGTACGTTTCGTTCTAGATAAGCGACCCGCATATTGCGATTACAGATGGCTGTATTAGCATGTACATTGTCAGAGTAATCAACAGTCTCAATTTAAACAAGATAGATTTTTTTATATAAAAAGAGCAAGAAACGACAATACAAATGATTCATTTTGATTACTATGTTTTATATTGTAATACTTGCATGTTACTATATCAGGTAGATATTCAAACTGGTAAACACTACACATGCAAGGATATTCTCGAAAAAAGCACAATATTATCTGTTGCTTTGAGAAATTATGGAATCAAGGTGGAAGACAGAATCTCCGTTGCAGCTGAAAACCATCCACATTACGTGGTATCGATATGTAGCACGTTATTTATCGGAGCTACATTTGCACCGTTGAATCCAGCATATACAGAAAGTAAGATATTCTCCAAGCAGCTTTTACGAATTATTTTATAATAACAAAGAAATTAATTTAATTAAAAGTACGTGCGTGTTTAATATTATAGAAATTTAACGAAGGCAGAACGTAAAAAGTGGAAAGAAAAATTTGCTCTTCTTTTTTGGAAACTTGCATGTTTCTGATAACTCCACTGATTATGCCATATATAAGTTAATGAAATCGAGCCTCGACTTTATTATTTGCCTCGAGTTTATTATAGAATTTTACAACTACTAGAAACAGAGATCATAAATTAGATACTTTAATTAAAGACTAAATTTATTTACATTACATTTGCAGAATTAACAATAAAAGTCTAGAAACAGTACTTACTCTAACACCAAGTTTTATAATGTAGTGTAAACAATAATTGTTAATATTAAATTGTTAAATATTGTGTATATAGATGCGGAAATTAATAATCACTTATATTCTCAATATGCGTTACTCCGTCACCTTTTAGAGATACAAACAATACTAATTTTTAATCGTATACGATTAAATTGTATTTAACTACTCCGAATATCTTCTCAGAGTAAACATTCTACGAAAAATATGTTATTTCAAAGAAAGTTGTTTCAGCCTCTCCTTGCGGAGACGGATATCGGAAAAAGCTTTTGTAAGGCTCTTCGAATATTTCTAGATCTTTTGTAAAACTGTCACCTTGTTACGCGGAGTGGTTAAGTTACGCGATGCAGCATATGCGTTATTTAATCATATCTAATGCAATTTTTTACGTAGGAGAATTTACGCACATGCTGGAAATTTATCAGCCACGGGTGTTGTTTGCATCGCGACGCACTGAAAACATTTTGGCGAAAATTGCATCTACTGTAAGCTGGAATATGAAATTAATCGAATTGGATGATAAACCTCTTGATGGAAATATAATAACCTGAGACAAGGTTTTGGAAAAATATCAAAGTATCACGGATCTCTATGCGTCTTCACCGGTGCAGATAGATCATAACAGGAAAAGAATGGCAGCTATTTTATGTTCTAGCGGTACAACAGGCCTTCCAAAAGGAGTAATGTTGTCTCATCGAAATTTGTTACTTTTCATCCAAAGTCTAAGGTAAATATATTAAATTAATATACACAATGTATCCGGTTGATCTAAGACCACACATATATTTCGAGATTTATTTTTCATTTATGTTAAATTTAAATATATATTATTCGTTTTATATGATTAACAAACCATTCTTTATTCAAATCAACTATATAATATTTTCTCTATTGTTGTGCCTCTTAACTCTTATCATTCTAGTTGAAATTATAAATATTCGATTCAATTGCATTTTGTTCTTAATCGAAGTGCCCCAGAATCAATGGATATTCGACGTGGAGACCGAATACTAGTTTTCTTGCCATTATTCCACGGTTATGCGTTCGGAATGATGAATACGGCAATAAGTTGCGGTGCAGCTGTGTACATAATGCGAAATTTCAAGTTAGAAACATTAATCAGTCCCGTAGAAAAATACAGAATTACGCATACACCATTGGTCCCTCCAGTTTTAGTTGGTCTTGCGAAGCATCCAATGGTGCCAAATTGCGATTTCAGCAGCGTGAGAGAGATCGTTTCCGGTGCGGCAACGCTTCCGCCGGATGTAAGTTTTTCGTCCAAACTACCTAACGCAATACGTTATAACGGTATACTATATAACGTAATAAGTTATAACGTTATACTATATAACGTAATACTTTATTACGTTACACTATATAACGTAATACGTTATTACGTTATACCATATAACGTTATACTACATAACGTAATACGTTATAATGTTATAATATATAACGTAATACTTTATAATGTTATACTACCTAACGAAATACCTAATAACGTTATACTATATAATGTAATACATTATAACGTTATTCTATATAACGTAATACGTTCTATAACCATATAACGTTATACTACATAACGTAATACGTTATAATGTTATAATATAAAACGTAATACTTTATAATGTTATACTACCTAACGAAATACCCAATAACGTTGTACTATATAATGTAATACATTATAACGTTATTCTATATAACGTAATACGTTCTAATGTTATACTACCTAACGTAATACGTTATAACGTTATACTATATACCGTAATACGTTATAATGTTATACTACCTAACGTAATACGTTATAACGTTACTGTATAAAACGTAATATGTTATAACGTTATATCATATAACGTAATACGTTATAACGTTATTCTGTGAAATGTCATACGTTATAACGTTACACTATATAACGTAATACGTTATAACGTAATACCATAAAACGTAATACGTTATTACGTTATTCTATCTAACGTAATACGTCATAAAGTTATACTATATAACGTATACGTTATACTATACAACGCAATACGTTGTTGTGTTATACTATATAACGTAATACGTTATAACATTATACTATAAAACGTAATACGTTATAACGTTATTCTGTGAAATGTCATACGTTATAACGTTACACTGTATAACGAGATACTTTATAACGTTGTTCTGCGGAACATCATACGTTATAACGTTACACTGTACAACGTAATACGTTATGTCGTTATACTATATAACGTAGTACGTTATAATGCTACACTGCCTAACGTAATTCGTTATGACGATATACTATATAAGGTAATAGGTTATAAAGTTATTCGATAAAACGCAACACGTTATAACGTTATACCATATAACGTAATACGTTATAACGTTATACTGTATAATTTAATACTTTATTACGTCAATCTATATAACGTAATACGTTATAATGTTATTCTATTTAACGTCATACGTTATTCCGTTACACTATATAATGTAATACGTTATAACGTAATACTATATAACGTAACACGTTATAACGTTATACTATATAACATAATACGTTATAAAATATAGTATATAACGTAACACGTTATAACGTTATTCTATATAACGTTACACGTTATAACGTTATACTATAAAATGTAAAACGTTATAACGTTATACCATATAGCGTTGTACTATATAACGTAATACGTTATAACATTATACCATATAACGTAATACATTATTACGTTATTCTTTATAACGTAATACGTTATAATGTTATACTGTATAACGTAATATGTTATAACGTTATTCTGCGGAACGTCCTGCGTTATAATGTTACTCTATATAATGTAATACGTTATATCATTAAACTACATAACGTAATGCGTTATAACGTTATACTATATAACGTAATACGTTATTACGTTGTTCGCTATAACGTAATACGTTATAAAATTATACTATATAGCGTAATAAGTTATAACGTTATACTATATAACGTAATACGTTATTACGTTATTCTATCTAACGTAATACGTTATAAAGCTATACTATAAAACGTAATACGTTATAACGTTATACCATATAGCATTATACTATATAACGTAATACGTTATAACGTTATACCATATAACGTAATACGTTATAAAATTAAACTATATAACGTAACACGTTATAACGTTATACTACCTAACGTAATACGTTATAACGTTATACTATATAACTTAATACGTTATAATGTTATACTACCTAACGTAATACGTTATACTATATAGCGTAATACGTTATAATGTTATACTACCTAACGTAATACGTTATAACGTTATACTATATAACGTAATACGTTATAACGTTGTACTATATAATGTAATACATTATAACGTTATTCTATATAACGTAATACGTTCTAATGTTATACCATATAACGTAATACGTTATAATGATTTACTACTTAACGTAATACGTTATAAAATTATACTATATAACGTAACACGTTATAACGTTATACTACCTAACGTAATACGTTATAACGTTATACTATCTAATGTAAAACGTCATAAAGTTATACTATATAACTTAATATGTTATAAAATTATACTATATAACGTAACACGTTATAACGTTATACTACCTGACGTAATACGTTCTAACGTTATACTATGTAACTTAATACGTTATAATGTTATACTACCTAACGTAATACGTTATACTATATAGCGTAATACGTTATAATGTTATACTACCTAACGTAATACGTTATAACGTTATACCATATAACGATATACTATGTAACGTAATACGTCATAACGTTCTACCATATAACGTAATACGTTATAATGTTTTACTACCTAAGGTAATACGTTATAACGTTATACTATATAACGTAATACGTTATAACGTTATACTATATAACGTAATACTTTATTACGTTATACTATACAATGTAATACGTTATAACGTTATTCTATATAACGCCATACGTTATAACGTTACACTATATAATGTAATACGTTATTACGTTATACTATATGTAGTATCGTGGACGAAAGGCCTAAGAAATATCGGGCGAACTATGAACAATGTCGCGGTGAGCCGAGGCGTCGTCGGGCCCATCATTGTGTCATCGGTCTTTTCATGTGCATACTTTCGTGGAAAAGACCTACGTGACCCTGGCCACGAGCGCCTGCAGAACACGTGTGCGGTGGGCCTAGGAAAAAGACAACAGAATGCGGCAACGGCCAGAGCGTTAGTCGAAAAGCAGAGA
Organism: Bombus vosnesenskii; assembly: GCF_011952255.1. NCBI lineage: Eukaryota > Metazoa > Arthropoda > Insecta > Hymenoptera > Apidae > Bombus > Bombus vosnesenskii. The sequence continues at coordinate 45,080 of NW_022884051.1, read as the reverse complement.
GCGAGTCGAGAAGCAGAGTGCGAGCTGAGCGGAGACAGAGGTTGCGAATGGCGTTGCCGAGAGAGTGTGGATTGCGCTGTTTTCTGTGCGTTTGGCGTGAATAGTTCAGGTTGTACAACAATCGTCTTTTTCTGTCTGATTTACATCTCTATTGTCCACTCTTTGTAAACACATTATATCACGATATTATATATATAACGTTATACTACCTAACGTAATACGGTATAACGTTATTCTATAAAACGTAATATGTTATAACGTTATATCATATAACGTAATACGTTGTAACGTTATTCTGTGAAATGTCATACGTTATAACGTTACACTATATAACGTAATACGGTATAACGTCATACCATAAAACGTAATACGTTATTACGTTATTCTATCTAACGTAATATGTCATAAAGTTATACTATATAACGTAATACTTTATTACGTTATACTATATAACGCAATACGTTGTTATGTTATACTATATAACGTAATACGTTATAACATTATACTATAAAACGTAATACGTCATAAAGTTAAAGCATATAACGTTATTGTATATATCGTAATACGTTATAACGTTATACTATACAATGTAATACGTTAGAACGTTATTCCATAAAACGTAATACGTTGTAACTTTATACCATATATCGTAATAAGTTATAACGTTATTCTGCGGAACGTCATACGTTATAACGGTACACTATATAATGTAATACGATATAACGTTATACTATATAACGTAACACGTTATAACGTTATACTGTATAATTTAATACGTTATAACGTTATTCTATAAAATGCAATACGTTATAACGTTATACCATATATCGTAATACGTTATAACGTTATTCTGTGGAACTTCATACGTTATAACGTTACACTATATAATGTAATACGGTATAACCTTGTACTACATAACGTAATACGTTATAACGTTATACTATATAACGTAATACGTTATAATGTTATACTACCTAACGTAATACGTTATACTATATAACGTAATACGTTATAATGTTATACTACCTAACGTAATACGTTATAACGTTATACTATATAACGTAATACGTTATAATGTTATACTGCCTAACGTAATACGTTATACTATATAACGTAATACGTTATAATGTTATACTACCTAACGTAATACGTTATAACGTTATACTGTGTAACGTAATGCGGTGTAACGTTATACTATATAACGTAATACGTTATAACGTTATACTATATAACTTAATACGTTATTACGATATTCTTTATAAGGTAATACGTTATAATGTTACACTGTATAACGTAATATGTTATAACGTTATTCTGCGGAACGTCCTGCGTTATAACGTTACTCTATATAATGTAATACGGTATAACATTATACTATAAAACGTAATACGTTATAACGTTATACCATATAGCGTTATACTATATAACGTAATACGTTATAACGTTATACTGTATAACGTAATACGTTATAACTTTATACTATAAAACGTAATACGTTATAACGTTATTCTATAAAACGTCATACGTTATAACGTTATTCTGTCGAACGTCATACGTTATAACGTTACACTATATAACGTGATACGATATAACGTTATACTATACAACGTCATACGTTATAACGTTACACTATATATCGTAATACGTTATAACTTTATACTATAAAACGTAATACGTTATTACGTTATACTGTATAACGTAATACGTTATAACTTTATACTATAAAACGTAATACGTTATAACGTTATTCTATAAAACGTAATAGGTTATAATGTTAAACCATATAACGTAATACCTCATAACGTTATTCTGCGGAACGCCATGCGTTATAACGTTACTCCATATAATGTAATACGGTATAACGTTATACTATATAACGTAATACGTTATCACGTTATTCTATAAAACGCAATACGTTATAGCGTTATACCATATAACGTAATACGTTATAACGTTATTCTATGTAACGTCATCCGTTATAACGTTACACTATATAACGTAATACGGTATAACGTTATACCATATAACGTAATACGTTATAACGTTATACCATCTAACGTAATACGTTATTACGTTATTCTATCTAACGTAATACGTTATAAAATTATACTTGTCGGAGATAAGGTGACACCGGTGCCTTCCCTCTGAAACCTCGGGAAGATCCATAGAAACATTGTAATTAAAATCTACAGTTGTAACTAAACGATTTGCCGTCACTCTAACCAATTGTATTTGTTTAAGTCTTGTGACAATGAGCTTGGGCTCAATTCGACAATTAGTCGCCGAACGTGGCGGCGTTCAACGGGACGAACTCTCCATTTAACAAAGGCATTGAGTAATCCTATAGCACTCCAAAAGAAAGATTCGTAGCGGCACTTGGCAGTAAACATTCCAACGGTTTCTGTCCCGTAGCTTGCCACACGCAGGTCCTATTCGCCGGGCAGGATGTTTACCAGATGTAGACGCGTCTCCACAGTACGTGATCGACTAGCACGAGGACCGTCATAAGCACTAATATGTAGTTACCTAAAATCCTTCAACAGATACACAGTCTTTGTCCCAGTTACGGGAAGACAGGAGAGACCTATTTTTCCACGAACGACGTCTCCCACTAGCAACCCTCCCTCCAGGGCAGCTAGCATCCTTTTCTAACTACCGATATGGAGATTGGCCAATTAGCAGCAACGTCAATTTCCGTTACTTTCCGAACGTAGGATATCCCCGACGAATCCGATGATCTCGTGTCCTTAGACACGCCCCATCATAGTTTTCCTCTGAGGTATCACCGGGACGGAAAGTCATTCTCTCTTGCGGTCTCATCGACAAAAAGGATTTACTCCTTACGGTCAGCGAATATTGACACAGAATTCGACTTAGACATTTGCGAGTGCGTACGACTACCGTCCCGTTGTCCGCGGATTCTTTATTGAACCTAGGATCATTGTCATTAGTCTCTCGAGTATCTAATTACCACGGTTACTTGTCCGGTTCTATGGTAATCGCATTTGCACCAGTCAATGTCTTCTCTATTGCATAACGACAATGTGTAATCCAAATGAAGATTCGTGTCACGCCCCTAACTTTAATTCTAATGTAAACCCGAAATTTAATCGGGTTAAAATTAGAATTTAAGGCGCGTAACGATTGTTTGTTCGACCAATCGCGGGGAGACGTAGTCGCTAGGAGAGACGTCAACGGGAGTCGTAAATTCCCGTTACGATTATGACAATCGACACCACGACTTGATCGATCCCCTGATTTCCGTTGAGATGATAGGGGTGATTGAGTTTGTATAACACTATGATTCACAGAATTATTAATTATATATTTCCAACACTTAGATTACACTGATGAGCATAGATAGATAGATAATCACTTATCGCACGAAGATAAGATAGATATGTACGTTAGAGCAGGGCTCTTATAATTGGATTTAATGTATTAGTGGACGTAGCACTATAAGATATTTAGCAGAGGAAATGTATGCTCGACAATACCGAGACCGACTCTCGCGTTATGCTTAGACTGCCCCGATAGGCATTAGCGTTACTACTTAGTAGTTGACTTTTCCAACGATGTAGAAGAAGTGAAGTTGAGTGACGATGCTGTGTCGGAGGAAAGCTAGTGATGGGTGTGTCTAGCGCACGGGATCATCGGATTTCTTCATGACATTTTAGGTCAGGAGGTGAGGCCAGTATACATTGCCTCGGATTGGACAAACGAAGGTTGGAGGACTAAGAAGGGCCTTAACCGCCCTCGATAGAAAGTTGCTGGTAGGAAGCATCGTACGTGAGAAAAGCTAACTTTCCCGTGTCAAGCCGTAGTAAACAATAGTCTTTGGAAACTGATTTAGAAAAGACATTTGTTGGGTCTGAAGGACCTTAGCAGGCAAGTGACTCGGGTGTATGACGGGTTCTTAAGGCTATTGAGGGTACGCCGTACGGAAGAGCGGACATCTGGTGTCCGTCTGGCCCGCGGTGTGTGACCTGGGCCAGGCAGAGAGTCGCCCGGCGTAACAACGATTCTTCGATTGAATTAGCCATCGTTTTACACAACAGAGATTATATTTACGCGAATATACAAGATTTTACAAAATATTATGAATGTTGAGTTTAATGAATGATAAGATTAACAAACGATAAGTTTAACTAACGATTAGATTAAAGAATAATAAGTTTAACGAATAATAAGAGTAACAAATAATATGTTTTACGAATAATAAATTTAACGAATATTGAGATTAACAATTAATAGGTTTTACGAATAATGAATTTAATTAACACTATTAACAATGTTTCTGGGTTCAAACGAATCCACGGTCTACGGGATAACTCTTTTCTATGCGTAGAATGATTTTTAAACACAAAAATACGATTGCTGAGACACTCGGTAAATTGCTCGATGTATCACTTTCCAAGGCGATCACACGAATGAATATCTGATGAAAATCTTTTTCGCTATACGACTGCATTTGTTTGTTATATGCTCGCTGGAGACATCGAGAAGGTTCCAATCGTTGTTGCTAGGCAATTTCTGTCAAAAGTTTGTTGTATACTCTTTGGAAACATCGAGAAAGATCCAAACGCCGGTACTAGGCAGTTTCTGTTTGGAGATTGATTCCTAATACGTGTGTCCCATTATATCGACATCTTTAAAGTACAATTCTATGTGATTTCTAGGGAGAACAATACAACCGATCCACACCTTCGTCACGCAAAACGTTTATCCCGTGACCGTGGCTACGTTCGGCGACCAGTTGTCAATTACAGAATGGCGACCAGAACAATTACAAATGACAACAATTGCTTAATTACAGCTATGATAAAATCTAGGCTAAAGCATTAGAAGATTTTCCCAAAATTGCAAAGGGAAGGCTCTGGTTTTCCTTTCATCTCCGACATATATATATGACGGGTTTACATTACAATTAGGGTTAGGGGCGTGAAACGAATCTTCGTTTGGATTACACGTCGTCATTATGCAATAGAGAAGACATTGGCTAGTACAAATACGATTATCATAGAACCGGACAAGTAACCGTGGTAATTAGATACTCGAGAAACTAATGACAATCATCCTAGGTTCAATAACGAATCCGCGGTCGACGGGATGATAGATGAACGTACTCACAAAATCTAAGTCGGACGCGTAATATTCACCGGTCGTAAGGGGCTACGCTTTTTCATCGATGAGATCGCGAGCGGGAATGACTTTCCCGTCCCGATGATGCCACAGAGGAAAACTATAATGGGGTGTGTCTAAGGACACGAGATCATCGGATTCGTCGAGAAAAGCCTTCGTTCAGAAAGTAAGGGAAATTGGCGTTGCTGCTAATTGGTCAATCTCCATATCGGTGGTTAGAAAAAGATGTTAGCCGTCCTCGAGGGAAAGATGCTAGTGGGAGACGCCGCTCGTTGAAAAATAGGTCTCCCCTATTTTCCCGTAGTTGGGGCAAAGACTGTTTGCCTGTTTGAAGGACTTTAGTTGACTAAATCTTAAGATTTATAACGGGCCCTCGAGCTAGCCGAACATGTACTGCGGAGACGGATCGACATCTGGCAATCATCTTACTCGAAGAATAGGGTCTGCATGTGGCGAGCTACGGGACAGAGACCGTTGGAATGTTTACTTCGAGTGTTACAACTATTTCCTTTTTAAGGAGAGCTATAGAATTATTCCATGCCTTTGTTAGACAAGGCGTTCATCCCGTGACCGCGGCTACGTTCAGCGACTGACTGTCGTCTCGAGCCCAAGCTCATTATCACAATTCTCGAACAATTACAATCGGATTGAATAACTACATTTGTTCAATTACAGCTATAGTAGACTCTAGGTTTCAATGTTGCGGGATTATACAAAATTCCAAAGGCTCCGGTGTTCTTTCATCTCCGACATATATATGGAATGTTGTAATATTTTCGGAAATCAGGCGATCGATTTGTGAAAACTCAACAATCGATTGTCTAAGTCTTCTCTTTCTCCTTCTGGCTCTTAACTTGCTTTTTTCTTTGTTCAATCTTCGCTTCTCCAAGTCCTGTTTTATTTTCTATCCCTAGTCCCCGTCCTCCTCTATTCATATCGTTCGACCGACTCCCAGTAAACACAGTGAAAGTCAAACCGTCGGTTGATATTCTAAATTCTATAGAATTTACATATATATAATGTTTATTGCCTAAGAAAAATATAAATTACATATGTGTATTCACAATAAACAACGAATTTCTATTTGAAAGTTTTTTTTTATTTATTTATTTGGATTTTACAATTTGTCCAGTAGGACATTTGGTAAAATGTTGTAGCTGTATACTAATATAACATGTGGGTGGCTACCCCCAGCGGGGTACCGCCATCGTGTTTGTTGGGTTATGTCCTCTGTGAGATCGGTTGGGTGTTTCCTTTTTAATCTTCTTTTTATGCTTGATGTGTCGACCGTTTCCGCTGCCAGCCGATTTAGGTGCGTTGCTATTCTTTCTCCGTACCTTCTTGCACTTTTGTTGATCTCCTCCTTGACCGTTGGTATTCCCAGGTCTTTCCGGATGTCCTCGTTTCTAACGTACCATGGCGCGTTTACTATTGTTCTGAGTATTTTAGAGTGCGATGCCTCTATTTTGATTATATGGCTCATTGCTGCTGTTCCCCATAGTGTTATTCCGTACGTCCAGATTGGTCTTATGACCATTTTATATATTTTTAGTTTGTTTTCTATGCTTAGTTTGGATTTTCGACTTGTTAGCCAGTACATTTGTCTCCTTGCCATCTGTATTTTGTCTATTGTTGCTGTAATATGCTGTTTCCATGTGAGTCGTGTATCTAAGTGGAGTCCTAGGTATTTGACTTGCCTTGTTTGTATTATGTGTGTGCCGTTTAGTACAATGTTTGGTGGTTTCTGTTTTCGCAGTGTAAATGTAATATGTTTGCATTTATCGGGGTTTGCTTTGATTTGCTTCGCTTGAAGCCACTTTTCTATTTTTGTGATATGTTCTTGTAGTAATGTAACTGCTGTTGCAGGGTTAGTGTGCCTGACTAGTACAGCTGTGTGATCCGCGAATGTCAGTATTTTGCTATTGTTAGTTGTTGGTATGTTGGCCGTGTATAATGTGTATAAAATTGGTCCTAGGACGCTTCCTTGCGGAACTCCTGCCTTGATTTCTTTAGCTTCCGAGTGTGTCTTTTTGATTTTTACTATGAAGCTTCTGTTGCTTAGGTATGATTTGATTAGTTGGTATATCTGCCCCGAGAACTGTTTCCTGATTGATTGTAGTAGGCTAGTGTGGTTTATTTTATCGAATGCTTTTTCGATGTCCATAAAGAGTGCCGTGCAGTATTGTTCTGTTTCCAGCGCCTGTAGGATTTCATTGACGAGTCTTTGCGTTTGTTTTATTGTGGGGTGTTTGTTTCTGAATCCGAATTGGTGATCCGGTATTAGATGGTTCTTCTCTATTATTGGTTTTATCCGGTCATAGATTATTTTCTCTACTATCTTAGAATACACCGGTAGTAGTGAGATTGGTCGGTAGGACTTGGTTTCGTGTGGGTCCTTGCCTGGTTTGGGTATCATTATGATTTTTGCCAGTTTCCAAGCTTTTGGAAAGTATTGTATTCTTAGTATTGCGTTTACTATTATTGTGGTTTGTCTTATCGCTTTTGGCGGAAGTTTTTTCAAGATTTGGCTGTTAATTAGATCGATTCCTGGTGCTTTATTGTTTTTTGTTTCCTCAATTATGTTTCTGATTTCTTGTGCGGTTGCTTTGGGTATGGTGATTGTCAGTTGGTGTACTAGTAGTTAGCGCATCCTCGTCCGTATGACTATTGTGGTTGCTATTGTTGATGTTGTGTGGGGTGAATGTGTTTCCTAGGTGGTTGGAAAATTCTTCAGCTTGCTCTTCGTTGCTTCTTGCCCATGTGTTGTCTGCTCTTCTGATTGTTGGTACCATTTTTGTTGTCTTCTTTATTTTTTTGTGACTTTCCATAGGGAGTAATTGTTGTTTTCGTGAGCAGATAGTGACTCGATGAACTTTGTGAACTCGTTGTTGTTGTGCTCTTTTATTTTGTTGTTTATTTATTTTGTGAGTTTGTTTAGGTGTTTTTTTGTTTTCTTTTGTTCTGTGTTTTTGCCATTTTGCTTTCGCTTTTCTTTTTTGTCTAATTTTTTCGAGGATGTCTATTGGAACTGTTTTTGTTTGTCTGTTGGTTGTTTCAGGTACAGTGGTTGCCCTTGCTGCTTCTTGGATAGTTTCTGTGAGTGTTGTTACTGCTTGATCGATGTGTTCAGGTGTTTTCAGTGGGATGTTGCAGCTGATTTTGCTCTCTATTATTTCTTTGAATATTTGCCATTTGGTGGTTTTATTGCATAGCTTCTCTGTGCTGCTGTAAAGTATTGGTTTGTTTCTGTATGAAATTATTATGGGCGTATGTTCGGAGCTAAGCTCGAGGCTGGATGCTATGTTTAGTTTATTTGCGTTTAGTCCCTTTGTAACTGCAAAGTCTAGCAGGTCAGGTATTTTGCTCAGGTCTGTCGGCCAGTATGTCGGTCTTCCTGTGGATAATATATTGAGGTTATTATTTCTGATGTATTTTTCCAGGGTTCTGCCTCGAGGTGTGGTGATTCTTGATCCCCATAGCGTGTGCTTTGAGTTATAGTCTCCCGCTGCAATATACTTGTCACCTAAGTGTCGGAAGTAGTCTTCCCACATTTGCGTTATGATTTTGTGTCGCGGCGGTACGTATACTGCTGACAACTGCAGATGGTTGCTGTTAGTCTGTACGGTAACGGTGGTTGCTTGTATATGTTCCTTACTGACCTGGCTGTGTAGGTGATGTTTAATGTCGTTTTTTATTACTACTGCCGTCCCTCCGTGTACTTTCCCTGAGGGATGCTTGGTGTCGTATATGGTGTAGTGCGGTATCTTTATGTAGCTTTTTATTGTGAGGTGTGTTTCTGAGACGAGTAGTATATCGGTGTTACTGCTGGACAGGAATGTTTTAGTTTCTAGGGCCCTTTGTTGTAGGCCGTTAGAGTTCCAGGCTGCTATTTTAAGGCTTCTTGATATAGGACACGGGTTTCCGCCGTTTGGCTATAGGCGTAGCCGTTCGTAGTTTTCTCTTCCCCACTTGCCGCACTTCTCCGGAGCACTGTTGCACACGCCCGTTTAGCTCGGCTGCTCGGGCAGAACTGTTTGAAGGTGGTTCTGGTAAAAGTGCCGTTACGCGACGGTACGACGTAGCCATACCATATTTTGTGTTGGGTTTACATTTTTAACATTACAGTTTGTAATTTAATTTAAGCCGTTTAAAAACCGTACTTTTACACGATATTGTCTTTTCTTTCTTTTTCCGTCCTGAAAATTTGGTCGCAAAACAGGACAGATCATAACAGAAACATAACAAAGAAAAAACATAAAAGTACTCCTGTACAATGAGTTTTGGAAAACATTGATCGATGAACCGTTAATCTTATAAAGTGGAAAATCATCCAGCAGAGTTTTCTTGTGACAGTTTTCTTTTTTAAATTTTCGTCTCGTTCGCCATTATCGCAATCGAATAAATTTTGCTCATTAGATAAATATTGGAATTCACTAGCAGAAAAAGGGCAATTTCCTGGAAATACGTGTATTTTCATCTTTTTTCGCTTAATTCAGTTAAGCAGTGTACAATTATTTTTTACATAACAAACGATAATGCTTAGACTTGTCACGATTTCGAAATGATTCTCATTGTTTGTGCTTATGCTCGGAATAATTGTGCTTAGTAATTTCGTGGTCAATACCGTAATCTACTATATATGCATGAAAGTAGCGAGTTAATTGATTTATTAATTAAAATTTTTAAGAATAAATTATTTTTGGAGCTACGTAAGTCCTTTTCAGAGAAAGTAGGATTTACGCTAATTGGCCTCTGAATCTTCCATAGACATATGTAATAGAAATAAATAAAATTTTTACTAAATAAATAATATACAATTTTCGGGCGATATCTTCTTCCCGCGTTCTAATTATATTTTCAATTATTTTGATTTTTCTAAGTGCACACTTACGCATCCTTGTATATGCAACCCTTCCCTTATTCCCATTCCTGTTAATATTAGTTGTTTTTTAAAGCTTTTGTTTCATTCATTTTATTAGCTATCATTTTGTATCAAATTCAAGAATTTTCGTTGGCAGAAATTTAAGGTAAATGCATTTTATGATATTTAAGAAAACTTATTCTTGTTATTATTATTATTATTAACAGGTTCCATTTATTCGTTATCTTTCCTAATCATTATTTACTGTTACGATCCGGTTTTGATCTTCGGTATTCGTAGCCGTTACTTATTATTCTCGATTTCGGGCCCTAGCTTTCTCAAATTGACGCTTGAATCAAAACTGTAGTTGCTGCCACCAGAAATAGTCGTTAAACTATTTCAATTAGTTCGACTCTCGTTCGTTATTTTCGAACCAAGGCTAACGACTGAATGGAATAGATTGAAAACTTGTCGCGCCTTTCTAAAGTGCAACACTATTTTTAATTTTCAAACTGTCATATTCTTGATATTCTAATTCGTTGATATGACTGTAGGAGTAGCATTAACTATTGTATTAATACGACTGGTAAATAAACTCCACGTTCCAGCTTAGCTGCTGTGGGTAGGAGAGTACTAGCGTGGGAAGGATCAAAGTTTTCTAGGAATAAATAAATAATTTCAATGTCTCGTAACTGGTAATTTATTCGATTTTATTTACTTATATATTTATTATCAAAATTCTGGTCTTAACTCTCTATGTAGTTTATAAAACGAGAATAATTATCGCTTTCCTAAACTATTGGCAATGCAGCCCTAGATCGCGTTCGGGTATAGGTGAGTTCGATGGATAAAACTAATTTCTGTTTGTTCTGTGGTTTCCTAATTTTAAGGTATTCCTAATTTTTTCTAATTTTTTCTTCTTCTCTTCTAATTTCGGGAAACGTTTAGTCAACGTTTTGCACGTTTCCTGCTGGTATAGCCTCTACCTCTACGATTCCTTCTTGCTGTTGGCATTTCTTTTATGTGTATTGTCGATCGCACTTCAGAAATATTGTTGTAGATGACTTTTGTAGACAATGTTTGATCGTGAAATGTATTAGACGAGATTGCACGTTGTTGAAATTGTCAAATATATTTAAAATAATTGAATAAATATGTATGCAAACCATAATCGCTAAGACGCCCGTACAGTGTATAAGTCGCAAAGTAAGATCGCTAATAAATATTCGATAGATAACTGGTTGATAACTCTAGATAATTAAATTCTTTTCGGTTGCGTCCGTTTATTTATGCTGATCGGGAGAGAACCGGAAAATCGAAGTCTTCTACGTTTGACGGTTGCACGAAGCGGCGACATTGTTTTGCCCGGATATTATTTCTTCTTACATTACTTGGAACCTAACGGTCTTGATACTCCGAGGCAAAACAACAACATCATTTAAATTGTGTTCTGACTCATGTGCCGCTACATCACCCCTACCAGTGATAACGTTTTTATTAAGTTAAACTTTTGAAATATTTACAGAGTTTCTATTTGTCATCGTTATTTTCTTTTTTTTTTTTAATTATCGATACACTCGATCCGACAATTTACGACGTCTAACCGAAACCTGCCGGGAACTGATCGATAAAGCGGACCCTACGTCCGGACCGCGCAACATACCTATTCCTGGAGTTTTCTTCCGCGATTCGATCACTGCTTGCGCTGTTTTCGTCGTTCGCGTTCGCCTGATCTACCGGAATTAGTATGTCAAGAGATACGGCGATTTTTCCTTATACTACAAACGCCGGTTTTAGACGGTCTGTGGAAACCGTTACGTCGCGATTATTAATTTCGGCGGTGTAATTTTTTTGCCTCTTTTTATGACTTCAAACGTTCCGTCATACGGCGGCTGGAAAGGGCCCCCTATCGCGTCATGACATAAGAAAACATACGGTTTCTAATTCTAAGAAAACGAAAATTTTCTTTTCGCCATGATGCGTGACCGGATGCGGCCTGACCTTCCCCATCCCTTCTTTAAGCCGGTTCGCGTACTCCGAGTTGGCCTGCTGCTCGGTTGCTATGAAAAAATTCGCCGGCAATCGTATGCCGGTGCCGTAAATCATTTCGGCTGCCGTTGTGTTTAAGTCCTCCTTTATCGCGGTTCGAATGCTTAATAATATAATGGGTAAAATGTCGATCCAGTTGCTCGTGTCGAGACACTTTATCGCCGCTTTTAATTGTCTGTGTAGGCGCTCTACCATCCGAGCTATCCAAGTGGAAAGGACGGCCGAAGCAACGGTTGGCGCTTCCATATCGACGATGGGAGTGGCTTCGGGCCAACGCGAGAAACGATCGATACACTTTGGATAATATCCATAACCTTGTGAATATGGCATGACGATAATGTCTAGTGTATGTGTTGGAACCGGCCTTCTAACGTTTTGAACGTTCCGACATGCTAGGATACGTGCCTGGTGACTTTGCAGCGTTAACATGGTATACACTGTCGCGCCCAAGTTCGACAACCTTTATTAATGGACGGCCAGACGAAACGTGTTGTCACCAATTTTTGCGTAGCGCGTATTCCCGGATGGGAAAGTCTATGTAACGACTGAAATACGGCGCGACGTAACGGTCCCGGTACGTACGGTCGCGAGGTTTCGTTCGTGAGATCGCAATAAATTCCGACATCCTGATCGGGAAATGATCTGATGGACGGATTTCCCGATCGCTTCTATTCGTGGTAGAGTATCGGTTACGTTATTGTCTACCCCTTTAATGTGTCGGATATCGGTCGTAAATTGTCCTACGTAGTCTAAGTGTCCAAACTGTCTCGGCGAACACTTGTCGGGATTTTTATCAAACGCGTATACGTTTATATACGCGTATACGTACGCGTAGGGGTTTGTGATCAGTATAAATCGCGAAATCTCTCCCTTCGACAGCGTGCCTGAATCGTTTCACCGCGGTGTACATCGCGAGTAATTCTCGATCGTATGCGTTCTACTTTCGTTGCGCGGGGGATAGCGATTTCGTCATGAAACCTAGGGGTTGCCAAGTATCGTTGACGCGCTGTTCAAGTACCGCTCCTATGGCGTAATCGGAAGCGTCGACCTTCTCCTTGCTGGTAAAGGGATCGATATTCCTGGTCTGTAAGGTTGCTCTGTTGACGAGAGCAGCCACCTCCGTATTGTCACTCAGAGCGGCTCTTAACTTGACCGCCACCTCGTTCACCGCCACCTCGTTCACCGCCACCGACCTGTCGAATTCAATGAATATATGGCCGGCTCTCGTTTTACGCACCCCCATAGCTCCTTCCAAGGTGCTCCTAGCCGCCATTATTTTCCTATAAACTTGAAGCCATTCACAGTCTTCTTCAACTTTATCTAGAATGGCTTCCTTCCATCTCCTATTCCTTGGTACGCCTCTCTCTTCGATAACAACCTGCCGGTTGTTACCCGGACGCACCATAGGGATAGCTTGCTCTAAGGGAGCCCTCCTCTCCCTTTTCCTTCTTTCTATCCTCATCCAACCTTCAGAATCCTCACTATAATCCTGTTCACTCCTTACCTTCCTGATTTTTCTCCCACACGCCTCGGCGTATGTGGCCTCTCCTCTTCGGGGCCTCTTAAGTTCCACTACTCTCATTGTTTCAGCCGGCGATACCACTTTCCTTTTAGGCTATCCGCCTGTAGTCATCATCGCTTCTTTCATTCTTTCTGTCCTGTCTACCCTTCTTTCTATCTCAATAGGCTCTCTTCTTCTCTTTCTCCTTCTAGCCTTCTGCTCTCCACATTGTTCCAAGGAAGACAGGATGCCTTTAATCAAATTTCCTATCTCCCTAATCCCCTCATCCTTATCTTTATCCAACTGAAATTTTTTGACTGAAACATTTAACATCTGCGCTGCACCCGCCAAGGTTTGTATGAACCCTTTCAGCTCAGTCCTGGAGATCATATCGACCCGACTTTATTCCTTCATAATAGGAACTTACACCGAGCCGACCGTACATACTCTTAAACGATGCCGCATCGACGGGGCGAACCACCACATATGTTCGTCGCGACCCGCTAGCGCATGCGTCCTAACGTTACCCATCACGTAAATGGCGTCAGTTCTACACACGTGCGCGTCTTAATAGTAAATTTATTACGCGTATTACCGCTTCACAAAATAACGTCATCGCGAGTGTTATAATAACTCCGCTATAATTAAAGAAACGAATCTTACTCGCATGGCCGCTCGAACCTGCAATATCTACGGCGGATAGTGAAGCGTTCCCGGAAAGTGCACGTGCGTGTTAGTATTTAGTGAATATTAATTAATTCATTATTTCTACAAAGCTCATTATCGCTTATGCATTTCCCGCAACGCGCGAATATCTTACATTACACGTTCCTCAGTGTGCTGTTTGTTCATAATGACAAGGTGAAATACGACAACAAAGTCGAACGCTACCGCTGATATCGCTATATACGCTAATATCGTCGCGTCAGTTATGGCGCGTTTTGACTCGCGGAATCTCTTTTCATATTTAGCCATCAGATATATCGCGATGAAATAAGGGAATACAGAGGTTAGGACAATTATCTAGTTTACTATTCGACGGAATTTTACTGCAAGTAATTTTTAAGTTATTTGTTTCTTGTTACTTATTGTTGTTTATTTGTTTCGCTTTTCGTTAATATTCCAAATTCTCTTTTCTCATCGCCTTTTTAGCACTAACAATAAGCGTTGAGAGTAATCTTGATATGAACAGGATGATCAGAATTTTTACACGAAACGCAACAAGGTTGATTTGTGTTATCCTTACTTTCTTCGATACAGAAATCTGGATCAATACTTGCATCTGGATCGTAATTCATCGTTGAATTTAACGTTGCGACAGTCCGTTGCAATTAGAAGCAACATGACCTAAACGTTAGCAGGTCTTACATTGCATTTCGTTTGTCACATCTAATTTTTGGTGAAAAGTGAATGCAAAATACTGAAAATCAACCGAAGATCAGAAATTGAAGAAAATATCAGGCTGGCTTTTGACACTAATCTCACCAGGCCCGGTCAAATAACTGGTTTTAAAAGTTGAGAAATCAATTAATCGGAGAATATAAAAATTCACGTAAAGCTAAATGAACAAAAGATATAACGATAAATGTACAATTTTAAATTAGATATTTAAACCAGTCATTTGACTAGGGGTGGTGAGGTTAGTGTTAATTAAATAGTTTAGTAGTCGTTGAGCGACATTTTGAATATTCATTCGTATAATAATTAGCAAAATAACTTTTCTTCGTTGATTCCTCCACCATAATTAATTTCCTTCATTACACATTTCTTAATTCCCCGTTCATTCAGGATATTTCTAAGAATAAAAATCATTAGATCGGTCAAAACTTCAGGTACTACGTCGTGATAATAAAAATGATATAGAGAAAATATCAATGGACTTCAAATTTTCAACCGTGAAAAAATTATTCTCTTACTACATTTTGGACTTAAAAATAAATATCGTTCCACTTTTATTATTTTTATATTAGTATTAAAAGCGAATACGCACTCAAAAAGCGCTTAAGACTTCATCTGCATACTGTGTCATTGCGGAACAGTAATTTTAAGTAATTTTTCACTTTCTCCATGCTGTTGTTTCAATCTTGCTTTGTTTAACGAAATTAAGATTATAAAGTAAGGTAACTAAAGTAATACGTTAGACAAATGTGTCTGTGATGTTGCCAGTAGGGCTACGAATTATTGTACGATATTTGTAAATATCGACGTAGAGAAAGAATTGTGCTGCGCAATTCGAAAGATTCCTGCTGCGTAATTCGAAAGAAAGTGCTTCGTAGAATAGGAATGTTTTTGTTGATGTATACATTTCTTTGTCTAGATCGTTAACTGCGTAGCTGCTTGTGCCACCGGCTCTTGTGTCCCCACTTCCCTCGCCACTTTGGTAGTTGCTATGCGAAACTAACGTACAAGGAGTCATTTAGTCGTCTCATTTCGTACCGATAACGTCGATAGCGTTGCGTCAGGTTTGTAACGTATTATAACCTATTGGTGGCGTCGGTCTTTTATTACTCTAATAATTTAATCCAATTAAATAATCACGCGCGAAAATAATAAAATTTTATGACATAATTTTGTACGCGACGTTAGAGTTCTTGTTCGCCGATTATAATTTTAACGCTCACGGTAATGTGATCCTATTTCATATTCTTTTGAATATTCTTTTTCGGTATTAGAGTCAGTGCATCTCTCAAGAGGACAAAGCTTCTGCAGGAGCTCAAGAATGTAAGTAGTTTTAAATATTGTATTTCAGTTTGTTCTCTTATACAATAAATTTATTATACAATAAAAATGATTGATAATTTAGAAAACTGTAAATGCCCTCTTTAATTGAAATAAAGTCTTAAAATCTTAACATTAAAGTACAATAAAACTGGCTGATACGCATCAAAAATCACTGAATATGTTGTTCTCAAACTTTTATATTAGAGTTCCAATTTACATATTTATTAGAGTTTAGTCTTTATTGTTGCTAAAGTTTCACGTTTGTTATTATGTGTTACCGATTTTAATATCTTATGTTTTGTTATAGACATATCACTACTTCAACTTCGTCATCTTCTTCAGGAGTGTTCTAACAGTGGCACAAAAGCCAAGTATGTAAGTATTTTTACATACTTACTTTCAGTTATGTCTATTCTGTATATTTTTCTTTGATCACTATCAATGCAGAAATACAATTTGACTGAAAATTTAGGAGGATAGCATTTTCTGAGGTTATTTTTTCGTTAAAATAAAATAAGAGTTAAAGTCTTAATACCGAGTTATAAAACAAATGACTAACATACTACAGATTATTTTAGATTTTACACATTCATATTAGAGTCTCAGTTTTTATACTTATCAAATTTTATTAGAATTTCAATCTTTATTATTGCTAAAGTTACTAAAGTTAATAAACCTTCATTTTTCACTATCTCCAACTTTTCAAATAGTCAGCGATCACTCATCCTGTTTTGTTTCGTAACAGATTTTTCGCAGTCTGCATTTCTATTATTAGCCTTTCAACGGTTCCTGTCTGATGTTAGTCTCCCGGATGAAATTCGCTGGGATAGCGCAGCATCCACGGTAACGTTCTCTGTTTGTCTGCTTCGAACGGTGAGTCGCATGCATTTCTGTTCTTCTGGTCACTCAATTATGCCGTAGGATAAAAGACCCGAATCGGCACGGGTGACTGGTTGTATTACGTAGAATTCTTTGCGAGCATAGTGAACGCGGGTATCTTTTATACCCGTGAGTAGTAACGCTCTTTATTTCAAATTTATTAGTTTAAGATAGGTCTTCTTGCACAGCGCGATGATAATAATTAGTTTTTTAATAATTAAGTTAAACATATACACTTGAGAATATATTCGCGTTATTTATAAATATGCATGTTAATATTCCGTATGAATATTTGCAAATGGCAAATATCTACACCAATATACTTGATCTTTAGCAATGAATTAATCGTGACAATATTAACCCCTTAACCTACAACTACGGGCATAGCCCGTAGTGCGATGATCGAACCAAACGTAAATATTACGGGCATAGCCCGTAGTACGATGATCGGAACAAACGTAAATATTACGGGCATTCTCAGACATAAATCGTAGGTTAAGGGAATAAGTCGCGTTCGTTTATTTTACTTCTCCTAGAATTTAAAATATCAGTTAATTAAAGCAATAATTTTGAACACTGCTTCTGCATTTTCGATTATGTGCTTTGATAAAGAGATTATCTGAGATTATTTCTTTCTTAGTAATATATTTAGAGTCAGTTATTCCATTTGATCGAGTCTCAGTCTTTTTCGCTACCTTCTCTGCAATATTAAAATTTTGTTCTGGTTTATTAAATTAATACAGTAGTGTTACTTAGTTACTATTAAATTAATAAAGTAGAGTTAATCAGAATCGAAGTAGTAAAATACAAAATGAAAGAGCGTTAGTCCGTTAAATAAAAATTACACAAACTAATCATCTTCTCAGATCAGGATTTTCAAGTTTAATCAGTGGAGGTGGACCTGTGGTCGGGTAGACGCGTTTTCGAGTAACCAATCTATTTCAGAGAATTTCATTCGAATAATCGTCGGTAGAACTGGCGCGAATGAAACATGTCATCGTCTCTGCCTTTGCCCGTCGATTTTTCGAATTTCGTGATCGTGATCGCGAGTGGTTTTCGAAACGAACGTTAATATTGCTCGAGCATGCACGTGCGAACAGACAGCGATCGCTATATGATCGTTGTTCATCCATGAGTACTTGGATCAGCTTCCGCGATTTATCTTTTTATTTCACCTTTGTACTTTATTTTTTGGTTTGCTATTTAGAAAGTCTCGAGCTTAGATGTAAGTTTCAGCGGGCATTGCGCCCGAAGGAAGAAGAGGCTATGAGCCGAAGAGACCCGGCAAACTGCCATAGAAGAGGACAACTATCAATGACTCCTCAACCTCTGGATCATCCAGGGCATGGGAAGTCATACTTGTTACTACTTTGTCACTATGCTCGCTTTTAGTATTTGTAGTAGTAGTAGTAGTAGTAGTAGTAGTTCTTTTTTTGGCCGATGAAAGGGAAGAACGTAACGGGCTAGAACACAAACTAACCAGACGAGAATGGGTGGAGACAGCTCGGGGAAACGCCAGTTACTTGAGCGATCACCCCAGTTCAAGTACATAATAGTTATATCGACAGTGAAACTATGTCGTTACCGTAATTTTAAAAAAGTTATTCTGTTTTAAGGCGTGACGGAATATTAATTAGAGTAACCATACGTAATTACTTTCATTGCTGTAACATTATAATGTAATGGGGAAACCCGATATTTGGAAAAAGAGCGTCCAATATCACTTTTTTAAAGCATTGTCCGCTTTTAATGGAAATAAAATAATCGTTCTTTTCGGTGTCATTTTATTCTATATTAAAAATGAAGTTTGCGTAGCATCGGTTTTATAGCATACTCGTAAATATCGCGATTCTATAAACGAAAAGAAATTCTAACTAACTTTGAATATCTCAAAATGATATTGCAGATAACTATTCTATTGTTGAAAGAGATCATTCTGAATGGCAAGATCGTGGCTTGAAAGTTAACATCTTGTCTCTGAACGTGCGTGTCATAAAACGACCTACGAAAATTCTCACAATTTTTGTTCCTCCCGGCGAAACAGTATTGACGTAAAAGAAATTTATCGTGGTTTACGTTTCACTTTAAACGTTAGGATAATAGTGCAAGGATAATAATATAGTAATCTAAAAACAGAAAGCTGATACCTGGTCGAAATAAAATTGTTTCTCAAAAATAGGATCTACTTATGACACGATGTATTTTGCATGAATTGGGACATAAAGGTCAATAACTGGGTCATTACATAATTTTAATGAGAAAAAGCGTCAGGTTTCAAAGCGAGCGTCTTTATGACTTTCGGTCTATAAAACTAAGCAAATCGCGAGAAGTCGCAGCTGCTTTCAGATTCTATAATTGCAGAAATGTATATTATATTGCATGTAGAAAGAAAAGATTCTTTTTAACATATTCCAAAAAAGTTACGTACCAGCATTCAAAGTATCACAAATTGCACCTGTTATCTAAATAATTAGTCGATTATTTTAATGTGACATTTTCAGTATTTCAAACAACTTGGAACATGACCATTTTGGCGGAAGAGAAGAATGATTATTAAAATTTAAATAAGATCAAATGGAGGAAAACTTATCATTCGTACGCATTACAATGTACAATTTACAAAATAATTTTCTTTCTCATTTCTGTCCTAATTTTCTAAACGACGTCTAGGATTTCGTGTATTTAAGCATTCAGTGTTTCTTAATTTTTTACATATGACACATACAGCATGAAGGGTGGGCGCAATCTGGATAGGGTTCAGCATACAGTGCTTGTGACGTTACTAGATTCTGCTGAGTCTTTTCATACACATGCAGCATATCTACATACTTACTCAGAAAATGAAAATTCCACTTTCATAGTAAAATGTTTTAGCAATGTCGATCGTTATTTACAGTTTTTACTATGTCTCCTGCCAACACGCGCTACAAGTAATCCAAGGTGATAAAAATATACGGATTCCGACGTTCCATCGATATAAACAGAAACCTATTTCTTCTACTTCGCACACTTATTACGACGTAAAATTTGTTGCCTACATTTTTATTTACCCTCGAACTACCTTGTATTAGGTGTCGTTGAAATCGTCCCAACACGCTCTGATATACTAGACATAAAAAAAAGTAGAGCAAATAATTAGCAAAAATGCAGACGACCTTAAAATCTTTGAAATCTTTTCACCCACGAAAGATTGTTACTACCACATTATGGCATCCTCCGCGCTGTATATCTTTTGTACAGTATATACAGGGTGGTTGGTAACTTGGTGGTACAAGCGGAAGGGGGTAATTCTACGCGAAAAAGAAGTCGAAAATACAGAATAATCGTAATTGTATCGTTGGCGTCTGTTAGTCCAAATATCCGGTACATTCTATTAAAGTTATTTATTTAGAACAAATTGTGCATATATGACGATAGTGTCGTTTGCAAACAAACTTTTTCGAACTGTTTTCTCTTTTATTTACATATGTAACATCTAGTGTATACATCGTGTAATATAATTTTGTATCAACGCGTCCCTAAATTTTGGAATGTAGACCATAAGCATCCACTGCCGATATGCCCAGCATGTTTCAGAAACCTTATTGGTTAATTATTATAATTTCGAACAAGAACAAAGCTGTCATAGCGTAATTTTATATTTATTTATCTTTCTATTCGACTTTGCTGTCAGTCAAGGTTTCGAAATATTTCCCTTCTATGATTGATTTCCATCGTTAACTTGTGTCTTAACATTACTGGATAAAAAAGAACCAAAGACTTTATATGTAAATATTTCGATAGTCTTTTGTCAAAGGTATAATGCTAAGAGAACGCAAACAAGCATATGCGTAACAATGTTGTTAGATACTTTCAAAGCAAGTTAAAGTCAGCAAAGTTGAAAAAAAAAAGGAGTAAGGACAAAAACCTGAAGATCGCAGCAAGGTTAAGCAATAACATCCAGTTCTAAGTCCTTTCTCTTTACTTTTGTTGCTTCGTTTGATAGTTTTAACGACAGACACTCTTTTAACAAATTACTTGAATCGCTTCTTACTTTTTATTTCTGCAAACAGTTTATGTTAGCTATGCTCATAAAAATACTAATAATTAATAATTTTAATAGGGGGAGAAAAGTTATTCCACTGAAATATAAAGTTCAATTTACCAATATGCATTGAATGTTTTTAACTTTGCACTTATATTAATTTAAGACAACTATAGAATGTTATTAATTAAATAAATTTAAATAAATGCAATAAGTATCAATCTTACATGTTATACTAAGATTCAAATATTTCCTTTCGTGTTAGAATTTGATTAAATAGAAAGTTGTATTTTCTAATTTTATTAGATGATCTTTGAATTCTGTTTGTGAGCCGCTTAAACGTAAAATCCATGCTTTTGTGCTCAGAGGCACAGATAAATTAAGGTAAGAACTACTTTTCATAAATTATAATAAACGCATAGTACGTTTAATTATCATAAATACAAGATATGGTATATTAAAAATCAGTAATTACATAGAGATTATTTCTCAGTAGCTGTAAATTGCTAAAAAGAGAAGACGATCACCTACAGGCGATGCTAGTACTGAAAGAACATTATAATACATCAGAAGAATTTGTTTTGCGCTTCTATAATACCACATTAGTATTCCAGGGATGAACGTGCTTTATGAGAACGTAACGTTCTTCTAATAAAATACCTGATTTCATAGTGACTTTGGTCTAAATGATATTTTACGAAACGCTCCAGATTCGTCATTGTATTGATCGGAAAATAGGCAAAACAAAATTATAAAATTCTATCTCGCCACCTGGAAATGATCCTAAAAACTTGTAAAAAAAATGCAAACTAAGCGAAAGAAAACTTTGAATAACCTACTTTGAATAAGCTCTATTTGGTTTTGGCTCTTCTCTTGGATGAACTTTTTGGGTGAAGAAATTTCTAATAAAGGCACGGAAAAGAATTCTCTGATGATTACAAGATAAACATGGAAGATTATTTGACTCAAGTCGCGAGTTCGAGATTTACGTAATCAGATGGAGAGCCTCTGAAGGTGTTAAAAATCTGAAAACTGTACAACTAAGCAAATATGAGCCCGCCAGGTTTTCATTCTTTAATTTCTTTAATTTAGATATTTTACTTGTCAGTTTTCATTCTTTAACTGTCATCCGACAATGTACATTAAACCCCATTTCCATTTTCCACAAAAAATTGTCAATTTTTGTAATCTAACGTTTCATTTTTGTTCCCAATTTTGTTCGTTTTTACTTTATGTTAACATTTTACAGTTCCCTTCTCCATAAATTATTTCAGCCATTTAGAAGGTATATTTCGGGAATTCCAATTGTGTACATCAAAACTAAACGATATCATGTCTGTGCTATTTTCTTGTGCCGGAACATTTGATTGCTTATTTGACGCAGAAAATAATTTTCTTCTTTTTTGTACATTTTTAGATAAAAATCATCATTATTAATTTCTTTAATTTGCATATTACACTTGTCACTTTCCAGTCTTTAACTGTCATCCAACGATACTTTTTATATTAACAAAAATTTATAAACAATTTATATTAAACCGCATTACGAGATAAAAGGATCTTTTCAGCTAGGCATTTCCATCTTCATAAAAAAATTGTCAATTTTTTGGAATTGCATCGTATTATCGTGGTGAGTGAGCATGTGTTGCTAGTGTTGTAGCCATCACTATTTTCGTTCGAGGACTATCGAAGGTCGATCGTTTCCACAGATTCCTTCCGTCGTAAACCTCGTTCTTCCTTCTATCACGTTTCAAGGCATAAGGATCGAGAACGGGGTTTGCTGCCATTTCAAGCGCGCCCCGCATTACTCGTTCTCGTAAGTTCAAAATTCGTTGAGCGCTTTGCTTCGCGGATGGCGAATCTTCTCAGCTTCTCCTGGTAGATTGTCTTCGTCTTCTTTCGTTTCCAATGGCAGTATCCGCCTTGGATGAACGATGCTGCTTCCTTGGAATCTCCACTATGTCGCCTATCCGCGTATTCCATTAGACCGACCTCAGTCAGAATTTTCTTCGTAAACATGGAACAATTTAAGCTATATCGAGCATGTACCACGCGTTATATCGTCTGTCTTTGTCTTCCACCACTATACTCATCGTAATTTTTATTCCAATATGGCTTATCGCGTAAAAGTTTTTTATCACAAACAAGTTGCTTGGTCGAAAACTCGAAACATCAGCAACTATGGTGGAGCTATCGAAAAGCTAGCTTCCTGTTTCCATGACCAAGAAATATGTTGTCAAGATCGTCATTCTGAACAACTTTTTCTTATACATATAATAGGCTCCGTTTTAGTTTTAGAGTTGTACACAAACGTATGTTTGATAGTGTATATGAATTTTCTTTTTATATTTTCTACAAAATTGTACATTAACATAACATAATACATTAATCGTACATTAGACATAACAAATCTACTGATTAAATACTTATTCGTGTAGCTTAGTATTTTTCCTTCTTTTTTAATGTTACTGGATTATAATCGCCTATTTAACTAACCTGGAATTCCTTGGAATTCAGTGATTGTAATTTTTGTTACTTTTTCCAATGTTTATAATGTATGATACTGTAATATCGTAAGGTAGTTTGAACTAGAGATCGGTTGAAAATAGATAAAAACCGTATACGTCGACTTTCTGTGGTTCGTTTACATTTAAGAGTGCCAACGTGATTAAAGTCACCTAGTTCTTACATAGGTGTGAGGAAAACAATAGACAACGTTAGACGAGAAGGACGGTTTCGTTTTTCAAGGCGTCGAAGAGTAGAGTTGATAGAGCTGGGGGGGGTTAAGGTTAATTCGTACAAAAAAAGGCATGTTTTTGTGAATTTTTTCTGACGATACAGTTAAAATTTCTTTTTTAAAATCAATAGTACATTGAAGTATGACATTCGAAGAATATTGTGTAAAATTTTCACGGAGAAATATTAAAAAATACGGCAATGGCAGCAATTATTCGGGCGTGTCTCGGAAAAAAGTATAATTGCAGTACCCCTCAGAACTTGGTGCTGGAGCATCAGAAATCAAAAAGTTGAAGTTCATTCGTTAGCTAACAGCCTTCCCCGGGTAACGCTGCGAAGGTTTTTTTCGAAATTTTAATTGTTAACTTTTTCCGAACACTTTGAAGGGTAAAACGCGATTTTGTGCGAAAATTTTCGGCTAATTTGTTATTTCAAAATAAAAATAATTAACAAATTTGAAAAGTTTCTGTAGCGTTACCTGGCAAATTATGTACAGAAATAGTCTTCAAAATTTCAAAAGGATGGGTGCAGTAGTTTTGAAGTAATTGAGGGCACCGACTTTGAAAACGTGAGTTGTGGGGAAAACGCTTTAAAGTTTTGAACACTAAAAAATCTGGTATAAAACGTTCATAAACGAATTTTATCGGCTTACCTCTTCACTAGCGTAGCAATTGTTGAAAAGACTAATAAAAAATCAATTATCCTATAATATTTTTCACGATCTTTCGTAACCTGATCTTCAACGGTCACTTATATTTTTTTATCTGACGCGCTACTTGTTAAAGTGCCTTCGTATTATGCGGAGGTGCAATTTTTCTAGGTCGCTATAATCTCGAACTAGTTGATTGTCTATCAGATCTAGTAACTTTTAGGCATTTTAGTAATAATTTAACACAAAACTTAATGAAAATTGAATATTTACTCCTACACTAAATTTTTTACTCTACACTGACAAAATATACAGTACAGGTATAAGGAGGTTTGTACTTAAGTCGTTAAGTACTATAAATAGATCTGGAGGTAAGATTAGGTATTATATGGAGAAAAAAACGTCTGCGAAGTAACAATAGCACGCTTGGATCGGGTAGGTAATAAAATCCGCCATGTACAAAAATACTCGTAACTTCGTCAATTTTGCTCCAATCGACTTGAAATTTTGACACAATATTCTTAAGATGTTATGCATTCAACTAAAAAATGCAAAAAAAAATTTTAACCCCCCCCCCCCCTAATCGAGACACCGAAGAGTAGAGTCGAGAGAATTGATAGAGTTGTTAGAGAGAGAGAGAGAGTGTGTGTGTGTGTGTTAGATTCGTTGTGACGAGAGTGACCAAATAACTGTAAAGTTAAATAAATATCGTTTTCTGTCCAATTTATATTTGTATATTCAATTTAATATTAATAAATTGTGAGCAACCGGGAAAAAATTTCCATCTTTATTTTCCGATATTACAACACCAAACATAATTTTCAGTTCTTTCTGATTCTTTAATGACAGATGATTGACATTTTTTGTTTCACTGACGTGTGACAATCGCAAAAATTTTCAGGGTCCCATAATTATGTGTTGAAAATGACAACGTATGTTCTCGCTCGCCATCTATATGCTGACGGCTAGTTACAAAAGGGAATAACTAGAAGATGTTACTAGACACGGCCGATAGACCAGATCGATAGTTTAAGACATCCTTTTCGTTCATTCGTTCGTGTCCCTTCCAAGTGTGTGCAATAAAGGTTTTTCGACTCCGAGAAATGTGGTGTTTTCCATCCGAATAATAAAGTAATAACTAAGGCGATCCTACCTCTAAATATAGATATAACAACATTATGTTACCATAGTTTAGAAAGACCTGCCCTAAACATCTCAACTCAAAAGTTATAACAGTTAAAAGTTAGCTAAATTATTAGGTTGTTCCAAAAGTTACTTTCATTTTATGAGGAAATAGTAGATGCACGACATTTTTTGTTTTACATTATTTTACTGAATTATAATTAAGTGAATTATAATTATTAAATATAATCCAATAAAATAATATAATAATTTTAACAACAATTTTTAATAATTAGTTTTGATAATAATTAATCAATTATAATTCGAAAAGAGTCGAATATAAAACGAAAGGGATCAAGAAATGCTATGGGATACTTACGCTATAACGAATGTTCTAACGATCTTTCATTGTAGTCCAAACGTTTTTCCATTCTTCTCTTTGGGTTACGTAGCTCTTTCGTTATGTCTCTTTCTGTAATTTTTTAATTTTACAGAATACAACGTTAGCACAAACGTTGAAGAAATATGAAGATACACTCCGAGATAACAAAATATAAAGCTTCAAGAGTGGAGATATGTACTCCGAGATAACGAGATAAAAAATAAAACGTTGGATGCCTTGAGCCCTAGTAACAACGCAAGAACACACACTGTCTTTTAAGTTCCAATAAAAAGTTTGTGAAACTCAGAATGAGTATTATGAGCATGGATGCTATTTAAACGTCGAAATCTATGTAATAATATAAGGCAATTACTTTTTAACTTTTGGGATGCAATGTATAGGAATCGATGTATCTACCTGTTTGATTCGCATTATTAAAAATCTTGGAAGTAACTTTATCAATTCCAGGACAGATTTCCTGATGTACACACATCATCGAGAGATAAATGTCGCCTGTTTGGTATAAACAGTTTTTGTTTCGATAGATAAAGTCTCGAAAGAATTTCCGAATTGAATTTCTGAAAATTTATGAATTTATGAAAATTCATATCTCGTGTTAGAATCAACAGATTCATTATCAAGGAGAATATTATAACCTGCATTAAAGAAAATCCTGCATCACAGCGCCAGATGATCACTGTTTTATCTAGAGATACTAACAAAGCTATTATCTATTAAATCTAAAATATTCATTCTTGAATCGATGATAACAAGATCTATGAATGATGTGGTTTTGGAACAAAATGCGATATAGGATCTATGAAGTTGAAGCTGCAACTGTTTCTGGCTGTCATGCATTCATTCGTTGACTCCTCATTTCTTCGCGTTTGTATCTCTTCAGATATCTTCTTCTTTCGAACAGTTTCACTCATGAAAAGCTAAATATCGTAGGATACGCGAAGGGAACAGAAACTCAATCGGATAGAAAAAGCCAAATATAAAACAATACAAAAACTATGTATATTATATTAATATCTCGAAATATAACATCCGTTTCGGTTCATATAGAACCGAGGAGAACAACAAAATTAAATAAAAAAAACTCTACGATTATTGTTACGCAAATTGCCAAATTCCATATGTTCGAAATTGAGATCTCCTGCAATAAAATAACAATTATTTAAAAAGATATATAATATATATATAATAATAGAAATAATATCTATAATAATATATATGATATAAATTATACAAGTACGTCTAATTCATTGGTAAACTCGGTCTTTGCTGAACAAGTTGCATAAACAGAAGTAATAAAGAAACTAGTATTCTTGGCGATTCTGATTCTAACTATTGCGAACTTTATTTTAGTTCGTTTTACTCCGCTACTAATGTAATATCGTGATATAATGTGTTTACAAAGAGTGGACAATAGAGATGTTAATCAGACAGAAAAAGACGATTGTTGTTCAACCTGAACTATTCACACCAAACGTACAGAAAACAGCGCAATCCACACTCTCTCGGCAACGCCACTCGCAACCTCCGTCTCCGCTCAACTCGCACTCTGCTCCTCGACTCGCACTCTCTGCTTTTCGACTGCCTCTCGGGCCGTTGTAGCGCTCTATTGTCTATTGCTGGGCCCACCGCACACGTGTTTTACAGACGCTCGTAGCCAGGGTCACGAAGGTCTTTTCGGCTATTTACCTATTTACCTGAAGGACCCGGTAATGCGTTGATGGAGCCGACAGCGCCTCGGCTCTCGCGACATTGTCTGTAGTTAGCTCGACGTTTCTTGGGCCTTTCGTCCACGATACTACACTCGGCCATCCTGCAATAACATCTGCCCTCAGATGTTATGTTCGCTCTCGCTATCGTCGGATGCGTCACTTTCGGCGTTTAGGACCCAAGGTTTCATAAAATCGAGGTGTGTGCGGATCCTTCCTTCGGTACTGCTTCGCACACTTTTTTCTTTTCTTGTAACTTCGACGATTCTCCTCTTGAGTTGCGGCGATCTTCTTCTTCGCGTCCTCACGTAGCTCGCGACGTTGTTCTTCAAACCTCGCGGCCCACTCTTCGTCGATCAGCTTTCTAATCTTCGCCTCTTCCCTGACTTGCATTTCGACCCCGACCAGTAGCTGGAAAGGAGTCTTCCCTGTGCTTCTGTTTACGGTGGAATTCAGGTATTTCTGAACCTGGTCGACATGCTGCCCGTTCCCCCTCGGCGCCAGTCTTCGCGGTCTTCGCGCTACCGGTTTGTCGCTTTTCAGAACTATCTTTGCGGTTATTCCGACGTCTCTCTTCTTCTCCGGCCTATACCCTTTAATAATATCCCGAATGGCTTCACGGTAATGAGGTTCTCGTACATGCGACAAGTCGATCTCGTCGGATTGTTCTATCGCGTTTACCCTCAGTACATCCGGCGCGTCCTCGTGACCGTCGGTCTGATCGTCGAGTCGTAAAAATGTCACCTCGCGCCGTTTGACTCGCAACTCTACCTGGTCTAAAAAATCGGTACCTAAGAGTAGACTGTGTCTTGTCATTACCTTATTCGAGACAACATGCAGGGTGACAGTAAAGTCGTACCCGTCGACCGTCATTACCCTTGTAAACTCGCCCCAGGTACTATTGCCAGCGGAACCAAAACCATCAAACCTAAGTTTGCAGTTTCCCAGAGGTGGTGATCCTAACCTCGCATACTCATCCGCTCGTATGAACGTAAGGTCACTACCTGTATCCACTAACGAGACAAACCTGCAGCCATCTATCGACACGTCCTTCAAGTACTTTCCCTTTTCGGATCTTGACACTGCGCAAGTCTCTTTCGGTCGTGCCGTACACCTCGCTGCAATATGTCCAAATCCGCTGCACTTGAAACACATAACACCTTCTCCCCTCTCCGGACACTTAACCCTTAGATGATCCTCACTACCGCAAATGAAGCATCTTCTTTTCTTCATTGCGTCTACAGATTGACTGGGCTTCCCGTTCTTCTGGGTTTTAGCCGGCTTCACAATCGACTTTGCTTCTGCGACTCTTCTGCTCTTCGTACATCACTAACCTCTTCCTCAACTCTTTGATTGACGTCGCGCCGTATAATATAGCCTTATTGTTCTCGTCGTCTATTATTCCATCCACTATGTATTCCACCTTTGCTTCCTCCTCCATGTCCACATGGCTGGCTATTTCGAGCATACGGTACATGTAAGCCAAACATGCTTCATCACTCTCCTTTTTCGTTTCTTCAAGTTTCTGATGAACTTGCCCACTGTTGACTTTCCTCGAAAATTCTTTCACTAGCCCCCTCTTCAACTCATGCCAAGTTCTGGCATGACACTCGAAGCTCGCGAATATTTTCGCTGATCCCTTCAGCAGCTTCCTGGCGTAGACTGCCTTCTGCCCATCCGACCACATGCACGTATCAGCGACTTCCTCGAACGACTCGAACCATCGTTCGACATTTTCACCTTTGTCGCCACTAAACGACTCTAATGCATCTTCGACGTCTCTAAAACTCAGTGTCGAACCAACGCATGCCCTTCGACAATATTCATCACGGTCCTGATACACCCTTCGCGTATCTCTCTTATATCCTCTTGTGTTTTTCTTGTCATCTTCATCCTCACTTTCGTCGTCGCTTTCTTCTTCCAACGATATGTCGTTGCCATCCATGGCCGCTTGTAGCCGTGCGCGTAATTCTACTTTTCTTCCCGTCGTTTTTAAACCCAAACTAGCGAGGCGCTCCTTCAACTCCTTCGTATTCATTTTCTCAACATCTTCATCTTCGTTACAATCACGCTCAGCTCTCTGTACGTTTTCTAAATCTCGTTGACCGGTTAGCTCTTCACCGCCCGTCGATCCCTTACGATACGATTGTCCAGCCCTACACGCCCGATTCAGCCTTGCAATCAGCACTGACCTCGCACCCGATATAGGGAGGTTCATTCGCGCGAGTTTACTCCTCAGCTCCTCCAGCGTCGAACCCTCTTCACCCGACAATCGTTCGTCCCCGACGTTTGCCATTTTTCACACTACACGAACTTAAGCAGTCAACGATATCGTTTTTTACCACACCGCGTACCGGTAAATTCACAACTAGCTCGAATAGCTCTGTTAAACCGTTTCGTTTTCTGTCTTGCCCAATCCCGGCTGAGCCCCCAAAAAATGTAATATCGTGATATAATGTGTTTACAAAGAGTGGACAATAGAGATGTTAATCAGACAGAAAAAGACGATTGTTGTTCAACCTGAACTATTCACACCAAACGTACAGAAAACAGCGCAATCCACACTCTCTCGGCAACGCCACTCGCAACCTCCGTCTCCGCTCAACTCGCACTCTGCTCCTCGACTCGCACTCTCTGCTTTTCGACTGTCTCTCGGGCCGTTGTAGCGCTCTATTGTCTATTGCTGGGCCCACCGCACACGTGTTTTACAGACGCTCGTAGCCAGGGTCACGAAGGTCTTTTCGGCTATTTACCTATTTACCTGAAGGACCCGGTAATGCGTTGATGGAGCCGACAGCGCCTCGGCTCTCGCGACATTGTCTGTAGTTAGCTCGACGTTTCTTGGGCCTTTCGTCCACGATACTACACTAATACTTACGAATCGTATTTATTTGTTTCGCTCTTCGTTAATATTCCACATTCTCTTTTGCCATTGCCTTTTTAACACTGACAATAAGCGTTGAGAGAGCAATCTTGATGTGAACAGGATGACCAAAACTTTTACACGAAACGCAACAAGGTTGATTTGTGTTATCCTTGCTTTCTTCGATACAGAAATCTGGATCAATACTTGCATCTGGATCGTAATTCATCGTTGAATTTAACGCTGCGACAGTCCGTTGCAATTAGAAGCAACATGACCTAAACGTTAGCAGGTCTTACATTGCATTTCGTTTGTCACATCTAATTTTTGGTGAAAAGTGAAGGCAAAATACTGAAAATCAACCGAAGATCAGAAATTGAAGAAAATATCAGGCTGGCTTTTGACACTAATCTCACCAGGCCCGGTCAAATAACTGGTTTTAAAAGTTGAGAAATCAATTAATCGGAGAATATAAAAATTCACGTAAAGCTAAATGAACAAAAGATATAACGATAAATGTACAATTTTAAATTAGATATTTAAACCAGTCATTTGACTAGGGGTGGTGAGGTTAGTGTTAATTAAATAGTTTAGTAGTCGTTGAGCGACATTTTGAATATTCATTCGTATAATAATTAGTAAAATAACTTTTCTTCGTTGATTCCTCCACCATAATTAATTTCCATTATTTATATCCTTCATTACACATTTCTTAATTCCCCGTTCATTCAGGATATTTCTAAGAATAAAAATCATTAGATCGGTCAAAACTTCAGGTACTACGTCGTGATAATAAAAATGATATAGAGAAAATATCTATGGACTTCAAATTTTCAACCGTGAAAAAATTATTCTCTTACTACATTTTGGACTTAAAAATAAATATCGTTCCACTTTTATTATTTTTATATTAGTATTAAAAGCGAATACGCACTCAAAAAGCGCTTAAGACTTCATCTGCATACTGTGTCATTGCGGAACAGTAATTTTAAGTAATTTTTCACTTTCTCCATGCTGTTGTTTCAATCTTGCTTTGTTTAACGAAATTAAGATTATAAAGTAAGGTAACTAAAGTAATAAGTTAGACAAATGTGTCTGTGATGTTGCCAGTAGGGCTACGAATTATTGTACGATATTTGTAAATATCGACGTAGAGAAAGAATTGTGCTGCGCAATTCGAAAGATTCCTGCTGCGTAATTCGAAAGAAAGTGCTTCGTAGAATAGGAATGTTTTTGTTGATGTATACATTTCTTTGTCTGGATCGTTAACTGCGTAGCTGCTTGTGTCACCGGCTCTTGTGTCCCCACTTCCCTCGCCACTTTGGTAGTTGCTATGCGAAACTAACGTACAAGGAGTCATTTAGTCGTCTCATTTCGTACCGATAACGTCGATAGCGTTGCGTCAGGTTTGTAACGTATTATAACCTATTGGTGGCGTCGGTTCTTTATTACTTTCATTAGTGTGTTTTTCGCATTATACATTACTATATTTTTTAACTTCGTAACATATATTTCTTTTGATAGAGGTGACGCGCAAGTAAACTCAAGTACTTCAAAACAAAATTTCGCATGCGTTTCTGTAGTATTATTTAAGTATATTTAGTTGTGAACTTTCGAAATCTTGCAAATATTTTCAACTGTATTCTAGTGTATTAGTGGAGTGTATATCTCATATTCTAGTAACGAACATTCATAGTATAATTCTTGCAACTGCTTACATTGCATTCATGGTATTCGCAAACATTTGTTCGATATCTAGAAATATCTTGTAATTTTAAATTAATATTTTTCATACGTAAAAGAAAAGTAGCACTATTTTCTAAATAAACGTTTGATAGAGAAAAGATGAAAGACATCGAAACTATATTTCGCTTCTTTTCTACTCCCCATCCCATCCCACCCCACACCACCCATAAACAATTCTATTTTTAGGGAATATTTTTGACCGCGTGCAATGCGGTTTGTAGAGTCAGTGTTTGCTCCGCAAAAGTATTTTTCAATATTTTCCAATCACGGTCGTTTTGATTAAATTCAATTAAATAATCACACGCGAAAGTAGTCAAATTTTATCAAACAATTTTCTACGCGACATTAGAGCTCTTGTTCGCTGGTTATAATTTTTGCGGTCGTGGTAATGTGGTCTTATTTTATATTCTTTTGAATATTCTTTTTCGATAATAGAGTCAGTGCATCAAGAAGACAAAGCCTTTGCAGGATCTCAAGAATGTAAGTAGTTTTACGTATTGTATTTCAATTTGTTCTATTTATTATATATTTTTTTTGAAATATTGTTAATTATACAATAAAACGATTGATAATTTAGAAAGCTGTAAATGTCCTTTTTAATTGAAATAAAGTCTTAAAATCTTAACATTAAGGTACAATAAAACTGTCTGATACGTATCAAAAATCAGTGAATGTTTTATTCTCAAACTTTTATATTAGAGTTTCAATTTATATACTTATCAGAGTTTAGTCTTTATTGTTGTTAAATTTCCATGCTTATCATTGTGTATTAACAATATTAATGATATTTTCTGTTTTGTTATAGACATATCACAGCTTAAACTTCTTTGTCTTTTTTGGGAATGCTCCAACGATGGCTCAAAAGCCAAGAATGTAAGTAACTTCACATATCTTACTTGAATTATGTGTATTCTGTATATTTTGCTTTCAATACTATTGATTAAGAAATACAATTTGATTGAAAATTTCATAGGTTAGGGTTTTCTAAGATTATTCTTCTATTAAAATAAAAAAAGTGTTAGAGTTTTAATACCAAATTATAAAACAAATGACTAATATATTTAAAAAATCGTTAGATTTTTTATTTCTAGATTTTAAACTTTTATATTAGAGTTTCAGTTTTTACATTTATGGATGTTTATTAGAATTTCAATCTTTATTATTACTAAAGTTAGGAGTGTAATAAATTTCCATTTTTCACAATCTCCAACATTCCAAATAATCAGCGATCACTTATCGTGTTTTGTTTTGTAACAGATTTTTCATAACCTCCATTTCCACCTTTGGATTTTCGACAGTTCCTGCCTGATGTTAGTCTTTGAAATGATATTTGCTGAGATAATGCAGTGTCGATGGGAACGTTTTCCGCTTCTCCGCTTCTAATGGTGAGTCGCATGCGTTTTTGTTCCTCCGGTCACTCAATTATGTCGTAGGATGAACGGGTGACTGGTTGTATTATGTAGAATTTTTTGCGAGCATAGTGACCGCGGGTATTTTTTACACCTGTGAGTAGTAACATTTTTTTCATATCTTTATTTATTAGTTCAGGATAGGTCTTCTTACACATCGCGATTATAATCATTAATTTTTTAATAATTAGTTTAAACATATAAATTTGAGAATATATTCGTGGTACTGACAAATATGTATAATAGTATTCAGTATAAATATTTGCAAAAGGCAAATATCTCGACGAATATACTTGTATGACATAAATACACTTAATCTTAAGCAATGAATTTTAGTATAAATAAGAGGTACCGAAGGAAAAATCGGATGCCCTCCGATTTCGTTGGAATGAAAGATGCAATTTTTACTCAATGATAATGACGATACATGCAATACACGATACATTCATTTTGTGACAATATTAATTATAATATATCACATTCTTTTGTTTGACTTCAGATACTATAAACGTAAGTAGAATTTAAAATATGAATTAAAATTTATTTCTTTTCCGTACAAGAATGTGTGAAATTTTATGTGCAAGAAGAAACTTCGCGACAGGCAGATTTTTGAAACAAAGCAATAATTTTGAACGCTGTTTCTGCATTTTTGGAAATGTGCTTTGACGAAGAGATTGCCGAAGATTATTTCTATCTTGGTAATGCATTTAGAGACAATTATTCTATTTCATCGAGTCTTAGTCTTTTTTCAATTAATGTTACTTTTTTGATAATATTAAAATTTCAGTAATTTATTAAATTAATAAAGCAGAGTTATTATAATCCAAAACGAAGTAATAAAATGTAAAATCAAAGGACATTAGTCCGTTAAATACAAATGAGACAAACTAATCATGCTTTTAGATTAGGATTTTCAGATTTAACAATTGCCGTGCCCATTGTCAGGATGTCATTCACGTGCTCAGGTGTTACTTGAATGGGAAAAAGACATTGGGCACGATGACTATAATTAATGCAAAAATTTCTCAGCTGCTGACCATGTGTTAGGGTATCGTGCACGACGTATTTTCCACATTGTGTGTGTGTGTGTGTGGTTAGGCTGTGGAATTGCGTCGTTCTTCTCATTCGCTACAACTTAAGATACGAAAAATGTGGAGACGTATCAATACAATCACAATTCGTGGTAATATTAGCTACACGATTAAGCGTAACACGCTGTTAATATTGCTGTAAATTACAATTATAATTCCAAGTTTACTTATATTTATTTTAACGATATAATTTCTTTAGATGTGTTTTATCACTTTTTGCGCAATGGTCACTAGCCTTCGTCAGTCGATTTCAGGAAAATGGTACGTAAATTAGAGTGTACATGTTGCGTGTTAAGCTCGGGTGTTGGAGGCATCTCGGGACATTCTCTCTAGTGGAGGCTCTTGCGCCCTGGTGATATGTGTGAGAACCGTGGAGGTGAACCTCTGATCGGGTAGACGCGTTTTCGAGTGACCAACCTGCTTCAGGGAATTTCATTCGAATAATCGACGGTAAAGCTGACACGAATGGAACGTGTCATCGCGTCTGGCTTTGCTCGTCGATTTATTTAATTTCGCGGTCGTGATCGCGAGTAGTTTTCGAAACGAACGTTAATATTGCTCGAGCATGCAGATGCGAACGGACAGCGATCGCTATATGATCGTTGTTCATTTATGTGCACTTGGATCAGCTTCCGCGATTTATCTTTTTATTTCACCTTTGTACTTTATTTTTTGGTTTGCTATTTAGAAAGTCTCGAGCTTAGATGTAAGTTTCAGTGGGCATTGCGCCCGAAGAAAGAAGAGGTTACGAGCCGAAGAGGCCCGGCAAACTGCCATAGAAGAAGGTAACTACCAATGACTCCGCATCCTCTGGACTATCCAGAGCACGGGAAGTCATTCTTGTTACTACTTTGTCATTATGCTCGCTTTTAGTAGTAGTAGTAGTAGTAGTAGTAGTAGTAGTTCTTTTTTTGATCGATGAAAGGGATGGACGTAACGAGTTAAAACACAAACTAACCGGACGAGAATGGGTGGAGACAGCTCGGGGAAACGCCGCGTCATTTTTCGTTAAATACTTGCCTAACGAATCTGCTGGCTCGTCCGGCTTTTGACGCCCTTGTTATTCGTACTGTGAGCAAACAAGTACCCCCGACTCCTCCATGATAACTGGCCGAAAACGAAAAAAAAAACGAGGTAGCACGAAGTCGGGAGAGGCAGCATCGAAAAACAGAATGATTAATCGTAGTGGGCTCGCGTACGTGTACTCTCGCCCCTTTTCCAGGCGTACAACGCGAAATTCAACAATTCTGGAAAATGAAAAGCCTCCGGTTACGGGACGTGGAGATATTCTTTCTGGCATTTATACGCTTTCAAGTTATGGCAATAAAAGAGCTAATGAAAATTGGCGAATAGTGGTACTAGAGATTCTGTTAGCGGCGAGACGCGATCAATGATGTGATAGGTTTTAAAAAGATACGATGCGCGTACTTAAAATTTTCTGGGAGAACTTCTGAGGAATAGAATGTTGATAGATTTAGTAGTGAGTAATCTGATTATTGGTTTGCTCAGATTTTTGTACTAATGTTGAGAATTGTCGATCTTTGAAGCCGAAATAATGTTATAGGAACACTAAATTGATAGTGAGGATTAACATTAGAGTAGTAATATATTTATTTTATGGAGGATTTCTTATATATTCATCGATACACACTTGCACGCGTCTCAGCACTTTCTTCTATACCCGACTGTTAACCGACTGAACAGTTTACATTTATCTGCTTTCGAGACGCCGCCCACACACATACCTCCACACACTGATACCCACATACAAGTATCTCTACTACGCACTTAACCCAGTCCAGCACAGAAAATTATACAAATCTCAACACACCTCCTCAATTTTTTGTGCTGCATATTCATTTCCTTTTATAAGTCAATCAAACTATTCTTAAAAGTAATCTAAAATTTTCAAATTTGTTTCTCCCTATAGCCTTCGTTAAAATATTAGCTACATTATTTTCTGAATCTACTTTTATAATGTCAATCTCTTTATTTTCGTAACTTTCGTGCACAAAATGGAAATGAACTTCAATGTACTTAGAATTTTTTGTCAAGCTACCAAATTTTGATATCGCAATCGCTCCAGAATTATCTTCGTAAATTTTTATTGGCGTCTCGATCATTATTTTGAAATCTTTCAACAATTCTCTTACAAATTTAATTTCGCTCACAGCTTCCGATAAAGCTACATACCCGGCGGCTGTTGATGATTTTGTCACGCCACTTTGCTTTCTTGATTTCCAGTAAATTGCGTTTCCGAAAAATCTTATGATAAATCCCGTAGTGAATTTTCTATCTACTTTATCTCCAGCCCAATCAGCGTCAACAAAACAATCAATAACTTCAGCATTCAAATTTCTTTTATAAGTTTTTATAATTTTAATTTCCTAGTTAAATATAAATATTTCAAAATTCTCAATGCATATTTATAGTGGGTCTCGTTGTAACTGTTTTGAAATCGACTTAAATAGTTTACACTATCTCTAACGTTTAATCTTGTTCCAGTACTAATATATAATAAAGCTCCTATGAGATTTCTATATCTTATATCGTCTGAGGCTGATTGTGCGGGTTCTAAACTTAAGTTTTGTTCCATTGATGTAAATTATACTATTGATGTAAAATTTACTATTTTCTATATTATATTGTTTCGCTAATGACTCTATATAACTACTTCGATCTAATTTCATCTCACACTTCTTATTATCGTATTCAATGTTTATTCCTAAGTAAGTCTTTACTTCACCTAAGTCCTTCATCGCAAATTGGTTTGACAATTTGTTTTTAATCTCATCGATTTTTCTTTTGTTTTTTCCACATGTTAATAAGTCGTCTACGAATAGAATTAAATATATAACATCATCGCTCTCATACTTCATATACAGACAATAATCACTCTTACTTCTTTGAAATCCTAATTTTTTCATATACTCGTGGAAACATTCATACCAAGCTCTTGAACTTTCATGCAATCCATATAACGTTTTTGTTAATTTACATACTTTCCCGCTTTTATTGTCGTGACCTATAGGTTGTTTTACAAATACTTCCGATTTTATAGTTTCGTTTAGGAATACTGTTTCTACATCCATTTGCATAATCGTCAAACCATATTGACAACAATAAGATAGTAATAACTTCAACGTTTACATTTTTGCCATTGGAGAGTATAAATCTTCCAGTACTTCATTTTGTTGGAAGCCTCGAACGACTAATCGTGCTTTCTTACGATTATCAGATTTATTCGTATATACCCATTTCAAGTCTAATACTTTTTTGTCTTTTGGTTTCTCTACTAGTTGCCAGGTCTTATTTTTGATTAAACTATTCATTTCTCGATCCATTGCTTCTTTCCATGAACCGCTGTCATCTACACTTAAAGCTTCTTCATAGGTTTGAGGACTGTCTGCGCTAACTACATTCACATAAATGAAATATGAGCTCGTTTGGCCATATCTTTGAGGTTTCTTTCTTCCCTGTCCTGACCTTCTCAAATTATTTTCTATGTCCTCAAGTTTTCTTTCTGATTTGTTACTTAACTTTCTCTCCGCTTTTATTGCAACCTGCTCGACCTTTTCGTCATTTATTTCATTTTCATGAATTTCGTTTGAATCCGAATGTTCGTCAAAATCCTTTTCTGTTTCATTGTCTGATTCATCTTCTCCTTGAAATCCGTCTAAATTATCATCTTCATCTATAAATTCTACGTGCCTTGCAATTATAATTTTATTATTAACTAGGATCCTATATCCAATGTTTTCATAACCTACAAGTATCCCAGTGTCTGCTATTTTGTCCCATTTCGAATTTATTTTAATTTCAGGTATTCTTACGAAAACTCTACTTCCGTACAATCTTAAATTATTTATATTCGGTTTCCTTTTAAAAAAATATTTCAAATGGTGTTTTATTTTCATATGTGTTCGTAATGGTCCTATTTTTTAAGTACGCCGCGGCTCTAACTATTTCCGGCCAATATTTAATATTCAGCTTTGAATCATGTAATAAGCATCTAGCGGAATTCATAATTGTTCTATTGTAGCGCTCAGCTGTTCCATTTAATTCGTGAACATAAGGTGGGCATGGTTCCAGGACAATTTCCATTGCCCTAGTTAGATTGTACATGTTTTTGTTCATATATTCTTTTCCATTATCGCATCTTAATCTCTTTATCTTCTTACCAGTAAGATTTTCCATTTTGTTTGTATAATCAAGGAAACAAATGTAAACTTCATCTTTTGATTTCACAGTATAAATCAATGCGCACTTACTGTAATCGTCTATAAATGTTAAGAAATATCTAGATCCATAAAACCCGGTATTTTTATGAGGTCC
Organism: Bombus vosnesenskii; assembly: GCF_011952255.1. Lineage (NCBI taxonomy): Eukaryota > Metazoa > Arthropoda > Insecta > Hymenoptera > Apidae > Bombus > Bombus vosnesenskii. The sequence continues at coordinate 5,843 of NW_022884051.1, read as the reverse complement.
ATTTAAATCGGTATGTACTAATTCTAAAATCTCGCGTGCTCTACTACGGTTATTTTGGAACGGTAAATTGTGCATTTTATTTTGGATACGTGTGCCACATTTTAATTGTACTTACTCAAAATTTTCTGGCATTCCCTCAACTAATTTTTTTTTACACATTGTATCTAAATAATTAAAGTTTACATGCCCTAAGATCCTGTGGAATTTTTCCTTATTTGTCATTTTTCCCACATTTTTAGCGTGCGATTCTTGCCTTTCAATGTAACTATTTATTTTATATAAACCATGATCTTTGAATGCGATCATGCCCATGAAAGAGATAGCCCATGTGAGCTATCTTCAATTGCTCAATGACGCATGTAACGTTTTTCGTCTGTAACGTATAGTATCAAAACATTATGAGCTCAGGATATGCGGTTTGTTGAAAATAATTAAAAATATTATGAGATTTAGTGTGTAACAAAAAAAAATGAGTACATCCCCCTTTATTTTCTATTACTTCTATTGTACGATTTGCTATCGATTTATGTAGTTTCTGAATATAATTTTGACTCAATGTATCCCATTCGCGTACAATTGCATTTTTTAATTCTTGTACGTGTTGACACTGCTTTCCATTCGCGTATACGCCGTGAACAAGTTCTGCCCAGCAATTTTTAATAACATTAAGGCCCGGGGAGCGTGCTAGCCACGGCAAAACAGATATATATTTGCATTAAAGTATGATTGGACCAATCCTGATGTGTGTACAGGTGCATTATCTTGTTGAAAGATGTAATCAGGTCCAGAAACGCGTTCTGCATGATTATTTATTTGTTCGTTGATTAAATTTATGTACCGGACACTATACATTCTCCCATCGATGAACTTGATACATGTCTTGCCGAAATAACTGATGCCGGCCCAAACCATCACGCTGCCTCCTCCCATTTGTCTTCGAATTGCCGACATTGTCTCTTTTCTTATGTCATGAAAATAATCCCATCAGGATCATCCAAGTTGATTATTTTTCGTCTGAAAATAGTACTGGTACTTGCTACACGCAAAATTGCTCGCTTATCACGATCGGATAACGATGACGACCGACCAGTGCTTTTCTTTTTGTCATAATCTGCAACATTTTTTAAGAAATCGTGTATTTTACAACTTCTTCTTATTACTTTCGATATTTTTGCTACTAATAATTGTTGCTGTTTTAGTTCAAGAATTTGCTTTTTTCAGACCTGTTTAATTTGTTCCGCATCCCATACATAAAAATTTATATAATATTGTAGCGACACACGAGCTGAGGGACAAATCGAGCCACGTGTGATCTTGCCTCGGAGTATCAACAACGTTAGGACATACTGTAATAATAATAAGTAAACTTCGGGTAAAAACAATGTCGCCGCTTCATGCAACCGTCTAACAAAGGCGAATGGAAATTTACCGGTATCCCCTCGACCAGCATAAATAAACCAACGCGATCGTAAGGTGACCAATTTTCATCAGTCTAAAATAAATTCAAAATTTTATAATTATATATTTATATTAATATATAAAAAATTTAATTAAAATAATATTAAATATTTTTAAAATATTTATAAATTAAATTTATTAACATTATTCTAATTAAATTACTAATCATTAAATTATTTCATTTATATTATATATTTATATATATATAAATAAATAAATTTTTACTAAAACATTAAAATTTAAAATATAGAAACTTATAAAATATATTAAAATTTAAAAATTTATAAAATTTATCAAATAAAAAAAATTATTAATAATCTTCAAATAAATTTATATAAATTTTATATGTAATTAAATAAAATAATTGTAATATATATGTTGAGTCAATGTCCGAATCTGGGCCCGAGTCGTCCTCGTGGCGGGGGCTTGGGACAGGTAAGGATTCTTCACTGAAGCTATCCATTTTCTTACACTGAAGTTACTTTTATTGACACACGCAAAAATGTTACAGAGTTGACACAAACTCACAATGATCACACACTCGCGACGCTAGTGACAATGGCCTTAGGTTCGATAACGTATCCGCGGACAACGGGATGGTAGTCGTACGCACTCGCAAAATCTAAGTCGGATTCTTTGTTAATATTCACTGACCGTAAGGCGTTAATCTTTTTGTCGATAAAATCGCAAGAGAGAATGACTTTCCGTCCCGGTGATACCTCAGAGGAAAACTATGATGGGGCGTGTCTAAGGACACGAGATCATCGGATTCGTCGGGGATATCCTACGTTCGGAAAGTAAGGGAAATTGACGTTGCTGCTAATTGGCCAATCTCCATATCGGTAGTTAGAAAAGGATGCTAGCCGCCCTCGAGGGAAGGTTGCTAGTGGGAGACGTCGTTCGTGGAAAAATAGGTCTCTCCTGTCTTCCTGTAACTAGGACAAAGATTGTTTATCTGTTGAAGGATTTCAGGTAACTAGATATTAGTGTTTATAACGGTCCTCGGGCTAGCCGATCACGTACTGCGGAGACGCGTCGGCATCTGGTAAACATCCTGCCCGGAGAATAGGATCTACGTGTGGCGAGCTACGGGACAGAAACCGTTGGAATGTTTACTGCCACGTGCCGCTACAAATCTTTCTTTTAAGGAGAGCTATAGGGTTACTCAATGCCTTTGTTAGATGGAGAGTTCGTCCCGTTGACCGCGGCCACGTTCGGCGACTAATTGTCGCCTTGAGCCCAAGCTCATTGTCACAAGTCTCAAACAAATACAATTGGTTAGAATGACGACAATTGCTTAATTACGGTTGTAGAATCTAGGTTACAGTGTCAAGGGATTTCCCAAAGTTCCAAAGGGATGGTTCCGGTGTCCTTTCATCTCCGACATATAGAAATATAAATAACACTCGTTCTCGTCCACTTACGGAAGTCAAGCAGCGCTATGGATAGTACTTAGATAGTTGACACCAAATAATAGTCATAATTTAGAACATGTTACGTAACAAACAATTTTACGTAACAGCCAGAACAGTTCAAACAAAGTATCTAAAATCAAAGACGACCCATAACAAGAAGCCGTGAACTCCCCCATTTTATTTAATTTATAGCGATGTAATTTGTAGCGCAAATAGCGATAAAAATAAAGAAGCGATACTATTCGCGAATGACCTACTAATATGCGCGAGAGACAATAAAGCTTTAAAATCCGAAAGCCATCTACAACAAGTATTCGACAAAATGCATGGCTATTTATGGACAGTAGAAATTAATATAAGCAAGTGAAAGACAATTTTATTCTAGCTGTACACCTCTGAAATATTAGGGACAAAATACGATGTACGCAGATATGTCAAGAAATTTCTCTTATACGACAGCAACAATAACAACCAGCCAATGTTTCGCGCAATGGAAACACGAATTGAAGACTAAGTTGAAAAACACGATTTCAAACTACTTGCTCAGGCTGTTGTTTTAGAATCATCTCGTTATCAGACCAACATTTGCAGAATAATCACTGAGCAGACGTAAATGAAATTGATAAATAACGAATTCTTTGCAATAATAATACTTAACAATGAACAAAAAGGAGACATTTTGCAAACGGGACCAGTCAATGGACTACTCTTAAAAGATGCAAAAGGTTTCATCTCGATAGCTCGATCCAATCCAGAATAACTGATGAATTTGTATATATAAAAATTGGATTTTTGAAAAAAAAAATAGTTTACAAAAAAGAAATAGAAAAATATTTTATATCTGAACCAACGGGAAATTATGTCTTACAAGGAGCAAAAAGTGTCATTCCGATTGATCAAGCCGTTCCCGAAAAATCGGTAAACATAACAGAAAGAAAAATATACATGTCGAATTGAGTCATTTTCCACCTTTTCCAATGTCGATGTCGTAAAATGTAACCCTCTTTTCTCATTTCTAGCAATAACTTCTAAGTCAGTACTGTGTACTAAAATAGCACCTAATAAATTTGATAATTGATTAGTTTCAATTCCATTCTTTTTAAACAAAAAACGCTATTGGTTATTTCCAATTACTGAGTAAATCGCCTATCAGGAAAAACTGCGCCCTATTTGTTTTCCTGCAAAATTCGAAATCCTCAAAACTTTCAATAATTTGTTCAGTTCAGTGGAAACTAAAATATCTCTTTATTGGTATTTTTTCGTATAGAAAAACACAATTCCCGTCAAAATCATTCTTTAGCTACTTTAATTCTTAACGGATCAAACAAATTTCGACATGTACCTAACCAAGTATTAATTACACCGAACCAATGAATGATTATGCCAGAACTTAAAATATTAAACTCGCGAGTATCACGAATTGCTATTCAGAGAAGGTGAAACGTAATATGGCGTTAGAGAAACACTATTCGTCTGCCAGGAAGAGATAACTGCATCGGTATAAATATTAAACTGAAACCACAGACTCTACGCGCGTTTGCCTTTTTCAGGCATACATCACTAATGTTCCCTGAAGATAAATTCTCGTCTACGCTTTCTAATGCATTACGCTTCACTCACTCTCTCGTTGTCATTACTTGAATACAAACAGAGAATAGTATTCTTCCCTAATCTTCCAAAAGAACAAAAATTATCTTTAATAGGCATACGTTACAATTTATAATCGTACATCAATTACAATCTACTGTTCTTATTTTAAAACGAACAGAAATACATACCTTATCCAAACATCGTGACCGCGACATTTCATCAACAAGTGATTATATCAACTGAAATTTTGTGGTATACTTACTTAGCACGCAAGATAACAAATCATCTGGTGGTACCAATTGATCATTAAAATAAATAAATATAAAAAATTTAAGGTTTTAATATATGAAATTAAGGGAATTAATAAAATGATTTCTACATCAAAGATAAAAAATGTTAATGAAATTAAATAGAATGGTAATGAAAATCGAAGATTTATTTTTGTAATAGGATTAAATCCACATTCATATGGCAAATTTTTTTCGATATTAAATTTTTTATGTATTGATAAAAATTTATTTAATGAAAAAATGATTAATAAAATTATAAGGATTAATAAGTAATAAATTAAGTTTATTAAATATATTAATTTAATATTAAAGTTTTTAATTGGAAATTAAATGTAATTTTATTATACTATATATTTTAAAAATTAATTTAATTTATAATAATATAATAAAATATACAAATAAATAATCAAATTACATCAACAAAATGTCAATATCAAATAGCAAATTCAAAATTAATATGGTGAATTGTTGAGAAATGATTTTTTATTATTCGAATTGACTTCCGGTTTGGACGCGGGCGAAGGTAACACGTGGGTAGTGAGCGCGGTGAAAAAGTGTAAAGTGAAGGGGAAAAAGAGGAGGGAGACAAAGCGGAAAGAAGAAGAGGAAGAAAAGGGTGAAAACACGAAGAGGGGACAAAAAGAAAAAGCAGAAAAAGTGACAATAAGACAGGAGAAAGGTGAAACATAAAGCTAGGAAAGAAGAGGTTAGATTGACGAAAGCACAAAGCTAATTAGCCAGGAACAGGACAGATGGCGACAAGAGGCAGACCGAGGATAACGAACCAGGCGAGGTAGAAGGAAGACCGCAGAAACACAAAGGTACAGCGTGGAAAGGTACAGCGTGACGGAGAAGGAGGCAGCAAGGAGAGAGATCGACATAGAAGCAAGGGACGCGAGGATGGAGAAAATAGAAAGGGGATTAGATGTGCTGGTAGAGCTAGTAGAGGACATGAGGAGGGGGAGGGAGGAGAAGAAAGAAAGATGGGAAAAGGAGCGAAAAGAGGAAAGAGAAAGGTGGAAAAGGGAGAAGGAAGAAGAGAGGAGAAGATGGGAAAGGGAGAGAGACGAAGAAAGAGAGAAATGGAGGA
>NW_022884050.1:0-27103 GCF_011952255.1 Bombus vosnesenskii | reverse complement strand
CCTGGTAGATTGTCTTCGTCTTCTTTCGTTTTCAATGGCAGCATCCGCCTTGGATGAACGATGCTGCTTCCTTGGAATCTCCACTATGTCGCCTATCCGCGTATTCCATTAGACCGACCTCAGTCAGAATTTTCTTCGTAAACATGGAACAATTTAAGCTATGTCGAGCATGTACCACGCGTTATATCGTCTGTCTTTGTCTTCCACCACTATACTCATCGTAATTTTTATTCCAATATGGCTTATCGCGTAAAAGTTTTTTATCACAAACAAGTTGCTTGGTCGAAAACTGGAAACATCAGCAACTATGGTGGAGCTATGGAAAAGCTAGCTGCCTGTTTCCATGACCAAGAAATATGTTGTCAAGATCGTCATTCTGAACAACTTTTTCTTATACATATAATAGGCTCCGTTTTAGTTTTAGAGTTGTACACAACCGTATGTTTGATAGTGTATATGAATTTTCTTTTTATATTTTCTACAAAATTGTACATTAACATAACATAATACATTAATCGTACATTAGACATAACAAATCTACTGATTAAATACTTATTCGTGTAGCTTAGTATTTTTCCTTCTTTTTTAATGTTACTGGATTATAATCGCCTATTTAACTAACCTGGAATTCCTTGGAATTCAGTGATTGTAATTTTTGTTACTTTTTCCAATGTTTATAATGTATGATACTGTAATATCGTAAGGTAGTTTGAACTAGAGATCGGTTGAAAATAGAAAAAAACCGTATACGTCGACTTTCTGTGGTTCGTTTGCATTTAAGAGTGCCAACGTGATTAAAGTCACCTAGTTCTTACATAGGTGTGAGGAAAACAATAGACAACGTTAGACGAGAAGGACGGTTTCGTTTTTCAAGGCGTCGAAGAGTAGAGTTGATAGAGCTGGGGGGGGGTTAAGGTTAATTCGTACAAAAAAAGGCATGTTTTTGTGAATTTTTTCTGACGATACAGTTAAAATTTCTTTTTTAAAATCAATAGTACAGTGAAGTATGACATTCGAAGAATATTGTGTAAAATTTTCACGGAGAAATATTAAAAAATACGGCAATGGCAGCAATTATTCGGGCGTGTCTCGGAAAAAAGTATAATTGCAGTACCCCTCAGAACTTGGTGCTGGAGCATCAGAAATCAAAAAGTTGAAGTTCATTCGTTAGCTAACAGCCTTCCCCGGATAACGCTGCGAAGGTTTTTTTCGAAATTTTAATTGTTAACTTTTTCCGAACACTTTGAAGGGAAAAACGCGATTTTGTGCGAAAATTTTCGGCTAATTTGTTATTTCAAAATAAAAATAATTAACAAATTTGAAAAGTTTCTGTAGCGTTACCTGGCAAATTATATACAGAAATAGTCTTCAAAATTTCAAAAGGATGGGTGCAGTAGTTTTGAAGTAATTGAGGGCACCGACTTTGAAAACGTGAGTTGTGGGGAAAACGCTTTAAAGTTTTGAACACTAAAAAATCTGGTATAAAACGTTCATAAACGAATTTTATCGGCTCACCTCTTCACTAGCGTAGCAATTGTTGAAAAGACTAATAAAAAATCAATTATCCTATAATATTTTTCACGATCTTTCGTAACCTGATCTTCAACGGTCACTTATATTTTTTTATCTGACGCGCTACTTGTTAAAGCGCCTTCGTATTATGCGGAGGTGCAATTTTTCTAGGTCGATATAATCTCGAACTAGTTGATTGTCTATCATATCTAGTAACTTTTAGGCATTTTAGTAATAATTTAACACAAAACTTAATGAAAATTGAATATTTACTCCTACACTAAATTTTTTACTCTACACTGACAAAATATACAGTACAGGTATAAGGAGGTTTGTACTTAAGTCGTTAAGTACTATAAATAGATCTGGAGGTAAGATTAGGTATTATATGGAGAAAAAAACGTCTGGGAAGTAACAATAGCACGCCTGGATCGGGTAGGTAATAAAATCCGCCATGTACAAAAATACTCGTAACTTCGTCAATTTTGCTCCAATCGACTTGAAATTTTGACACAATATTCTTAAGATGTTATGCATTCAACTAAAAAATGCCAAAAAAAATTTTAACACCCCCCCCCCCCTAATCGAGACACCGAAGAGTAGAGTCGAGAGAATTGATAGAGTTGTTAGAGAGAGAGAGAGAGTGTGTGTGTGTGTTAGATTCGTTGTGACGAGAGTGACCAAATAACTGTGAAGTTAAATAAATATCGTTTTCTGTCCAATTTATATTTGTATATTCAATTTAATATTAATAAATTGTGAGCAATCGGGAAAAAATTTCCATCTTTATTTTCCGATATTACAACACCAAACATATTTTTCAGTTCTTTCTGATTCTTTAATGACAGATGATTGACATTTTTTGTTTCACTGACGTGTGACAATCGCAAAAATTTTCAGGGTCCCATAATTATGTGTTGAAAATGACAACGTATGTTCTCGCTCGCCATCTATATGCTGACGGCTAGTTACAAAAGGGAATAACTAGAAGATGTTACTAGACACGGCCGATAGACCAGATCGATAGTTTAAGACATCCTTTTCGTTCATTCGTTCGTGTCCCTTCCAAGTGTCTGCAATAAAGGTTTTTCGACTCCGAGAAATGTGGTGTTTTCCATCCGAATAATAAAGTAATAACTAAGGCAATCCTACCTCTAAATATAGATATAACAACATTATGTTACCATAGTTTAGAAAGACCTGCCCTAAACATCTCAACTCAAAAGTTATAACAGTTAAAAGTTAGCTAAATTATTAGGTTGTTCCAAAAGTTACTTTCATTTTATGAGGAAATAGTAGATGCACGACATTTTTTGTTTTACATTATTTTACTGAAATATAATTAAGTGAATTATAATTATTAAATATAATCCAATAAAATAATATAATAATTTTAACAACAATTTTTAATAATTAGTTTTGATAATAATTAATCAATTATAATTCGAAAAGAGTCGAATATAAAACGAAAGGGATCAAGAAATGCTATGGGATACTTACGCTATAACGAATGTTCTAACGATCTTTCATTGTGGTCCAAACGTTTTTCCATTCTTCTCTTTGGGTTACGTAGCTCTTTCGTTATGTCTCTTTCTGTAATTTTTTAATTTTACAGAATACAACGTTAGCACAAACGTTGAAGAAATATGAAGATACACTCCGAGATAACAAAATATAAAGCTTCGAGAGTGGAGATATGTACTCCGAGATAACGAGATAAAAAATAAAACGTTGGATGCCTTGAGCCCTAGTAACAACGCAAGAACACACACTGGCTTTTAAGTTCCAATAAAAAGTTTGTGAAACTCAGAATGAGTATTATGAGCATGGATGCTATTTAAACGTCGAAATCTATGTAATAATATAAGGCAATTACTTTTTAACTTTTGGGATGCAATGTATAGGAATCGATGTATCTACCTGTTTGATTCGCATTATTAAAAATCTTGGAAGTAACTTTATCAATTCCAGGACAGATTTCCTGATGTACACACATCATCGAGAGATAAATGTCGCCTGTTTGGTATAAACAGTTTTTGTTTCGATAGATAAAGTCTCGAAAAAATTTCCGAATTGAATTTCTGAAAATTTATGAATTTATGAAAATTCATATCTCGTGTTAGAATCAACAGATTCATTATCAAGGAGAATATTATAACCTGCATTAAAGAAAATCCTGCATCACAGCGCCAGATGATCACTGTTTTATCTAGAGATACTAACAAAGCTATTATCCATTAAATCTAAAATATTCATTCTTGAATCGATGATAACAAGATCTATGAATGATGTGGTTTTGGAACAAAATGCGATATAGGATCTATGAAGTTGAAGCTGCAACTGTTTCTGGCTGTCATGCATTCATTCGTTGACTCCTCATTTCTTCGCGTTTGTAGCTCTTCAGATATCTTCTTCTTTCGAACAGTTTCACTCATGAAAAGCTAAATATCGTAGGATACGCGAAGGGAACAGAAACTCAATCGGATAGAAAAAGCAAAATATAAAACAATACAAAAACTATGTATATTATATTAATATCTCGAAATATAACATCCGTTTCGGTTCATATAGAACCGAGGAGAACAACAAAATTAAATAAAAAAAACTCTACGATTATTGTTACGCAAATTGCCAAATTCCATATGTTCGAAATTGAGATCTCCTGCAATAAAATAACAATTATTTAAAAAGATATATAATATATATATATAATAATAGAAATAATATCTATAATAATATATATGATATAAATTATACAAGTACGTCTAATTCATTGGTAAACTCGGTCTTTGCTGAACAAGTTGCATAAACAGAAGTAATAAAGAAACTAGTATTCTTGGCGATTCTGATTCTAACTATTGCGAACTTTATTTTAGTTCGTTTTACTCCGCTACTAATGTAATATCGTGATATAATGTGTTTACAAAGAGTGGACAATAGAGATGTTAATCAGACAGAAAAAGACGATTGTTGTTCAACCTGAACTATTCACACCAAACGTACAGAAAACAGCGCAATCCACACTCTCCGGGCAACGCCACTCGCAACCTCCGTCTCCGCTCAACTCGCACTCTGCTCCTCGACTCGCACTCTCTGCTTTTCGACTGCCTCTGGGGCCGTTGTAGCGCTCTATTGTCTATTGCTGGGCCCACCGCACACGTGTTTTACAGACGCTCGTAGCCAGGGTCACGAAGGTCTTTTCGGCTATTTACCTATTTACCTGAAGGACCCGGTAATGCGTTGATGGAGCCGACAGCGCCTCGGCTCTCGCGACATTGTCTGTAGTTAGCTCGACGTTTCGTTAGCTCGACATCTGCCCTCAGATGTTATGTTCGCTCTCGCTATCGTCGGATGCGTCACTTTCGGCGTTTAGGACCCAAGGTTTCATAAAATCGAGGTGTGTGCGGATCCTTCCTTCGGTACTGCTTCGCACACTTTTTTCTTTTCTTGTAACTTCGACGATTCTCCTCTTGAGTTGCGGCGATCTTCTTCTTCGCGTCCTCACGTAGCTCGCGACGTTGTTCTTCAAACCTCGCGGCCCACTCTTCGTCGATCAGCTTTCTAATCGTCGCCTCTTCCCTGACTTGCATTTCGACCCCGACCAGTAGCTGGAAAGGAGTCTTCCCTGTGCTTCTGTTTACGGTGGAATTCAGGTATTTCTGAACCTGGTCGACATGCTGCCCGTTCCCCCTCGGCGCCAGTCTTCGCGGTCTTCGCGCTACCGGTTTGTCGCTTTTCAGAACTATCTTTGCGGTTATTCCGACGTCTCTCTTCTTCTCCAGCCTATACCCTTTAATAATATCCCGAATGGCTTCACGGTAATGAGGTTCTCGTACATGCGACAAGTCGATCTCGTCGGATTGTTCTATCGCGTTTACCCTCAGTACATCCGGCGCGTCCTCGTGACCGTCGGTCTGATCGTCGAGTCGTAAAAATGTCACCTCGCGCCGTTTGACTCGCAACTCTCCCTGGTCTAAAAAATCGGTACCTAAGAGTAGACTGTGTCTTGTCATTACCTTATTCGAGACAACATGCAGGGTGACAGTAAAGTCGTACCCGTCGACCGTCATTACCCTTGTAAACTCGCCCCAGGTACTATTGCCAGCGGAACCAAAACCATCAAACCTAAGTTTGCAGTTTCCCAGAGGTGGTGATCCTAACCTCGCATACTCATCCGCTCGTATGAACGTAAGGTCACTACCTGTATCCACTAACGAGACAACCCTGCAGCCATCTATCGACACGTCCTTCAAGTACTTTCCCTTTTCGGATCTTGACACTGCGCAAGTCTCTTTCGGTCGTGCCGTACACCTCGCTGCAATATGTCCAAATCCGCTGCACTTGAAACACATAACACCTTCTCCCCTCTCCGGACACTTAACCCTTAGATGATCCTCACTACCGCAAATGAAGCATCTTCTTTTCTTCATTGCGTCTACAGATTGACTGGGCTTCCCGTTCTTCTGGGTTTTAGCCGGCTTCACAATCGACTTTGCTTTGCGGCTCTTCTGCTCTTCGTACATCACTAACCTCTTCCTCAACTCTTTGATTGACGTCGCGCCGTATAATATAGCCTTATTGTTCTCGTCGTCTATTATTCCATCCACTATGTATTCCACCTTTGCTTCCTCCTCCATGTCCACATGGCTGGCTATTTCGAGCATACGGTACATGTAAGCCAAACATGCTTCATCACTCTCCATTTTCGTTTCTTCAAGTTTCTGATGAACTTGCCCACTGTTGACTTTCCTCGAAAATTCTTTCACTAGCCCCCTCTTCAACTCATGCCAAGTTCTGGCACGACACTCGAAGCTCGCGAATATTTTCGCTGATCCCTTCAGCAGCTTCCTGGCGTAGACTGCCTTCTGCCCATCCGACCACATGCACGTATCAGCGACTTCCTCGAACGACTCGAACCATCGTTCGACATTTTCACCTTTGTCGCCACTAAACGACTCTAATGCATCTTCGACGTCTCTAAACCTCAGTGTCGAACCAACGCATGCCCTTCGACAATATTCATCACGGTCCTGATACACCCTTCGCGTATCTCTCTTATATCCTCTTGTGTTTTTCTTGTCATCTTCATCCTCACTTTCGTCGTCGCTTTCTTCTTCCAACGATATGTCGTTGCCATCCATGGCCGCTTGTAGCCGTGCGCGTAATTCTACTTTTCTTCCTGTCGTTTTTAAACCCAAACTAGCGAGGCGCTCCTTCAACTCCTTCGTATTCATTTTCTCAACATCTTCATCTTCGTTACAATCACGCTCAGCTCTCTGTACGTTTCCTAGATCTCGTTGACCGGTTAGCTCTTCACCGCCCGTCGATCCCTTACGATACGATTGTCCAGCCCTACACGCCGGATTCAGTCTTGCAATCAGCACTGACCTCGCACCCGATATAGGGAGGTTCATTCGCGCGAGCTTACTCCTCAGCTCCTCCAGCGTCGAACCCTCTTCACCCGACAATCGTTCGTCCCCGACGTTTGCCATTTTTCACACTACACGAACTTAAGCAGTCAACGATATCGTTTTTTACCACACCGCGTACCGGTAAATTCACAACTAGCTCGAATAGCTCTGTTAAACCGTTTCGTTTTCTGTCTTGCCCAATCCCGGCTGAGCCCCCAAAAAATGTAATATCGTGATATAATGTGTTTACAAAGAGTGGACAATAGAGATGTTAATCAGACAGAAAAAGACGATTGTTGTTCAACCTGAACTATTCACACCAAACGTACAGAAAACAGCGCAATCCACACTCTCTCGGCAACGCCACTCGCAACCTCCGTCTCCGCTCAACTCGCACTCTGCTCCTCGATTCGCACTCTCTGCTTTTCGACTGCCTCTCGGACCGTTGTAGCGCTCTATTGTCTATTGCTGGGCCCACCGCACACGTGTTTTACAGACGCTCGTAGCCAGGGTCACGAAGGTCTTTTCGGCTATTTACCTATTTACCTGAAGGACCCGGTAATGCGTTGATGGAGCCGACAGCGCCTCGGCTCTCGCGACATTGTCTGTAGTTAGCTCGACGTTTCTTGGGCCTTTCGTCCACGATACTACACTAATGCTTACGAATCGTATTTATTTGTTTCGCTCTTCGTTAATATTCCACATTCTCTTTTGCCATTGCCTTTTTAACTCTGACAATAAGCGTTGAGAGAGCAATCTTGATGTGAACAGGATGACCAAAACTTTTACACGAAACGCAACAAGGTTGATTTGTGTTATCCTTGCTTTCTTCGATACAGAAATCTGGATCAATACTTGCATCTGGATCGTAATTCATCGTTGAATTTAACGCTGCGACAGTCCGTTGCAATTAGAAGCAACATGACCTAAACGTTAGCAAGTCTTACATTGCATTTCGTTTGTCACATCTAATTTTTGGTGAAAAGTGAAGGCAAAATACTGAAAATCAACCGAAGATCAGAAATTGAAGAAAATATCAGGCTGGCTTTTGACACTAATCTCACCAGGCCCGGTAAAATAACTGGTTTTAAAAGTTGAGAAATCAATTAATCGGAGAATATAAAAATTCACGTAAAGCTAAATGAACAAAAGATATAACGATAAATGTACAATTTTAAATTAGATATTTAAACCAGTCATTTGACTAGGGGTGGTGAAGTTAGTGTTAATTAAATAGTTTAGTAGTCGTTGAGCGACATTTTGAATATTCATTCGTATAATAATTAGTAAAATAACTTTTCTTCGTTGATTCCTCCACCATAATTAATTTCCATTATTTATATCCTTCATTACACATTTCTTAATTCCCCGTTCATTCAGGATATTTCTAAGAAAAAAAATCATTAGATCGGTCAAAACTTCAGGTACTACGTCGTGATAATAAAAAATGATATAGAGAAAATATCAATGGACTTCAAATTTTCAACCGTGAAAAAATTATTCTCTTACTACATTTTGGACTTAAAAATAAATATCGTTCCACTTTTATTATTTTTATATTAGTATTAAAAGCGAATACGCACTCAAAAAGCGCTTAAGACTTCATCTGCATACTGTGTCATTGCGGAACAGTAATTTTAAGTAATTTTCCACTTTCTCCATGCTGTTGTTTCAATCTTGCTTTGTTTAACGAAATTAAGATTATAAAGTAAGGTAACTAAAGTAATAAGTTAGACAAATGTGTCTGTGATGTTGCCAGTAGGGCTACGCATTATTGTACGATATTTGTAAATATCGACGTAGAGAAAGAATTGTGCTGCGCAATTCGAAAGATTCCTGCTGCGTAATTCGAAAGAAAGTGCTTCGTAGAATAGGAATGTTTTTGTTGATGTATACATTTCTTTGTCTGGATCGTTAACTGCGTAGCTGCTTGTGTCACCGGCTCTTGTGTCCCCACTTCCCTCGCCACTTTGGTAGTTGCTATGCGAAACTAACGTACAAGGAGTCACTTAGTCGTCTCATTTCGTACCGATAACGTCGATAGCGTTGCGTCAGGTTTGTAACGTATTATAACCTATTGGTGGCGTCGGTTCTTTATTACTTTCATTAGTGTGTTTTTCGCATTATACATTACTATATTTTTTAACTTCGTAACATATATTTCTTTTGATAGAGGTGACGCACAAGTAAACTCAAGTACTTCAAAACAAAATTTCGCATGCGTTTCTGTAGTATTATTTAAGTATATTTAGTTGTGAACTTTCGAAATCTTGCAAATATTTTCAACTGTATTCTAGTGTATTAGTGGAGTGTATATCTCATATTCTGGTAACGAACATTCATAGTATAATTCTTGCAACTGCTTACATTGCATTCATGGTATTCGCAAACATTTGTTCGATATCTAGAAATATCTTGTAATTTTAAATTAATATTTTTCATACGTAAAGGAAAAGTAGCACTATTTTCTAAATAAACGTTTGATAGAGAAAAGATGAAAGACATCGAAACTATATTTCGCTTCTTTTCTACTCCCCATCCCATCCCACCCCACACCACCCATAAACAACTCTATTTTTAGGGAATATTTTTGACCGCGTGCAATGCGGTTTGTAGAGTCAGTGTTTGCTCCGCAAACGTATTTTTCAATATTTTCCAATCACGGTCGTTTTGATTAAATTCAATTAAATAATCACACGCGAAAGTAGTCAAATTTTATCAAACAATTTTCTACGCGACATTAGAGCTCTTGTTCGCTGGTTATAATTTTTGCGGTCGTGGTAATGTGGTCTTATTTTATATTCTTTTGAATATTCTTTTTCGATAATAGAGTCAGTGCATCAAGAAGACAAAGCCTTTGCAGGATCTCAAGAATGTAAGTAGTTTTACGTATTGTATTTCAATTTGTTCTATTTATTATATATTTTTTTTTTGAAATATTGTTAATTATACAATAAAACGATTGATAATTTAGAAAGCTGTAAATGTCCTTTTTAATTGAAATAAAGTCTTAAAATCTTAACATTAAGGTACAATAAAACTGTCTGATACGTATCAAAATCAGTGAATGTTTTATTCTCAAACTTTTATATTAGAGTTTCAATTTATATACTTATCAGAGTTTAGTCTTTATTGTTGTTAAATTTCCATGCTTATCATTGTGTATTAACAATATTAATGATATTTTCTGTTTTGTTATAGACATATCACAGCTTAAACTTCTTTGTCTTGTTTGGGAATGCTCCAACGATGGCTCAAAAGCCAAGAATGTAAGTAACTTCACATATCTTACTTGAATTATGTGTATTCTGTATATTTTGCTTTCAATACTATTGATTAAGAAATACAATTTGATTGAAACTTTCATAGGTTAGGGTTTTCTAAGATTATTCTTCTATTAAAATAAAAAAAGTGTTAGTGTTTTAATACCAAATTATAAAACAAATGACTAATATATTTAAAAAATCGTTAGATTTTTTATTTCTAGATTTTAAACTTTTATATTAGAGTTTCAGTTTTTACATTTATGGATGTTTGTTAGAATTTCAATCTTTATTATTACTAAAGTTAGGAGTGTAATAAATTTCCATTTTTCACAATCTCCAACATTCCAAATAATCAGCGATCACTTATCGTGGTTTGTTTTGTAACAGATTTTTCATAACCTCCATTTCCACCATTGGATTTTCGACAGTTCCTGCCTGATGTTAGTCTTTGAAATGATATTTGCTGAGATAATGCAGTGTCGATGGGAACGTTTTCCGCTTCTTCGCTTCTAATGGTGAGTCGCAAGCGTTTTTGTTCCTCCGGTCACTCAATTATGTCGTAGGATGAAAGGTCCGAATCGGCACGGGTGACTGGTTGTATTATGTAGAATTTTTTGCGAGCATAGTGACCGCGGGTATTTTTTACACCCGTGAGTAGTAACATTTTTTTTTTCATATCTTTTTTTATTAGTTCAGGATAGGTCTTCTTACACATCGCGATTATAATCATTAATTTTTTAATAATTAGTTTAAACATATAAATTTGAGAATATATTCGTGGTACTGACAAATATGTATAATAGTATTCAGTATAAATATTTGCAAAAGGCAAATACCTAGACGAATATACTTGTATGACATAAATACACTTAATCTTAAGCAATGAATCTTAGTATAAATAAGAGGTACCGAAGGAAAAATCGGATGCCCTCCGATTTCGTTGGAATGAAAGATGCAATTTTTACTCAATGATAATGACGATACATGCAATACGCGATACATTCATTTTGTGACAATATTAATTATAATATATCACATTTTTTTGTTTGACTTCAGATACTATAAACGTAAGTAGAATTTAAAATATGAATTAAAATTTATTTCTTTTCCGTACAAGAATGTGTGAAATTTTATGTGCAAGAAGAAACTTCGCGACAGGCAGATTTTTGAAACAAAGCAATAATTTTGAACGCTGTTTCTGCATTTTTGGAAATGTGCTTTGACGAAGCGATTGCCGAAGATTATTTCTATCTTGGTAATGCATTTAGAGACAATTATTCTATTTCATCGAGTCTTAGTCTTTTTTCAATTAATGTTACTTTTTTGATAATATTAAAATTTCAGTAATTTATTAAATTAATAAAGCAGAGTTATTATAATCCAAAAGGAAGTAATAAAATGTAAAATCAAAGGACGTTAGTCCGTTAAATACAAATGAGACAAACCAATCATGCTTTTAGATTAGGATTTTCAGATTTAACAATTGCCGTGCCCATTGACAGGATGTCATTCACGTGCTCAGGTGTTACTTGAATGGGAAAAAGACATTGGGCACGATGACTATAATTAATGCAAAAATTTCTCAGCTGCTGACCATGTGTTAGGGTATCGTGCACGACGTATTTTCCACATTGTGTGAGTGTGTGTGTGGTTAGGCTGTGGAATTGCGTCGTTCTTCTCATTCGCTACAACTTAAGATACGAAAAATGTGGAGACGTATCAATACAATCACAATTCGTGGTAATATTAGCTACACGATTAAGCGCAACACGCTGTTAATATTGCTGTAAATTACAATTATAATTCCAAGTTTACTTATATTTATTTTAACGATATAATTTCTTTAGATGTGTTTTATCACTTTTTGCGCAATGGTCACTAGCCTTCGTCAGTCGATTTCAGGAAAATGGTACGTAAATTAGAGTGTACATGTTGCGTGTTAAACTCGGGTGTTGGAGGCATCTCGGGACATTCTCTCTAGTGGAGACTCTTGCGCCCTGGTGATATGTGTGAGAACCGTGGAGGTGAACCTCTGATCGGGTAGACGCGTTTTCGAGTGACCAACCTGCTTCAGGGAATTTCATTCGAATAATCGACGGTAAAGCTGACACGAATGGAACGTGTCATCGCGTCTGGCTTTGCTCGTCGATTTATTTAATTTCGCGGTCGTGATCGCGAGTAGTTTTCGAAACGAACGTTAATATTGCTCAAGCATGCAGATGCGAACGGACAGCGATCGCTATATGATCGTTGTTCATTTATGTGCACTTGGATCAGCTTCCGCGATTTATCTTTTTATTTCACCTTTGTACTTTATTTTTTGGTTTGCTATTTAGAAAGTCTCGAGCTTAGATGTAAGTTTCAGTGGGCATTCCGCCCGAAGAAAGAAGAGGTTACGAGCCGAAGAGGCCCGGTAAACTGCCATAGAAGAAGGTAACTACCAATGACTCCGCATCCTCTGGACTATCCAGAGTACGGGAAGTCATTCTTGTTACTACTTTGTCATTATGCTCGCTTTTAGTATTTGTAGTAGTAGTAGTAGTAGTAGTAGTAGTTCTTTTTTTGATCGATGAAAGGGATGGACGTAACGAGTTAAAACACAAACTAACCGGACGAGAATGGGTGGAGACAGCTCGGGGAAACGCTGCGTCATTTTTCGTTAAATACTTGCCTAATGAATCTGCTGGCTCGTCCGGCTTTTGACGCCCTTGTTATTCGTACTGTGAGCAAACAATTACCCCCGACTCCTCCATGATAACTGGCCGAAAACGAAAAAAAAACGAGGTAGCACGAAGTCGGGAGAGGCAGCATCGAAAAACAGAATGATTAATCGTAGTGGGCTCGCGTACGTGTGCTCTCGCCCCTTTTCCAGGCGTACAACGCGAAATTCAACAATTCTGGAAAATGAAAAGCCTCCGGTTACGGGACGTGGAGATATTCTTTCTGGCATTTATACGCTTTCAAGTTATGGCAATAAAAGGGCTAATGAAAATTGGCGAATAGTGGTACTAGAGATTCTGTTAGCGGCGAGACGCGATCAATGATGTGATAGGTTTTAAAAAGATACGATGCGCGTACTTAAAATTTTCTGGGAGAACTTCTGAGGAATAGAATGTTGATAGATTTAGTAGTGAGTAATCTGATTATTGATTTGCTCAGATTTTTGTACTAATGTTGAGAATTGTCGATCTTTGAAGCCGAAATAATGTTATAGGAACACTAAATTGATACTGAGGATTAACATTAGAGTAGTAATATATTTATTTTATGGAGGATTTCTTATATATTCATCGATACACACTTGCACGCGTCTCAGCACTTTCTTCTATACCCGACTGTTAACCGACTGAACAGTTTACATTTATCTGCTTTCGAGACGCCGCCCACACACATACCGCCACACACTGATACCCACATACAAGTATCTCTACTACGCACTTAACCCAGTCCAGCACAGAAAATTATACAAATCTCAACACACCTCCTCAATTTTTTGTGCTGCATATTCATTTCCTTTTATAAGTCAATCAAACTATTCTTAAAAGTAATCTAAAATTTTCAAATTTGTTTCTCCCTATAGCCTTCGTTAAAATATTAGCTACATTATTTTCTGAATCTACTTTTATAATGTCAATCTCTTTATTTTCGTAACTTTCGTGCACAAAATGGAAATGAACTTCAATGTACTTAGAATTTTTTGTCAAGCTACCAAATTTTGATATCGCAATCGCCCCAGAATTATCTTCGTAAATTTTTATTGGCGTCTCGATCATTATTTTGAAATCTTTCAACAATTCTCTTACAAATTTAATTTCGCTCACAGCTTCCGATAAAGCTACATACCCGGCGGTTGTTGATGATTTTGTCACGCCACTTTGCTTTCTTGATTTCCAGTAAATTGCGTTTCCGAAAAATCTTATGATAAATCCCGTAGTGAATTTTCTATCTACTTTATCTCCAGCCCAATCAGCGTCAACAAAACAATCAATAACTTCAGCATTCAAATTTCTTTTATAAGTTTCTATAATTTTAATTTCCTAGTTAAATATAAATATTTCAAAATTCTCAATGCATATATATTATAGTGGGTCTCGTTGTAACTGTTTTGAAATCGACATAAATAGTTTACACTATCTCTAACGTTTAACCTTGTTCCAGTACTAATATATAATAAAGCTCCTATGAGATTTCTATATCTTATATCGTCTGAGGCTGATTGTGCGGGTTCTAAACTTAAGTTTTGTTCCACAGATGTAAATTATACTATTGATGTAAAATTTACTATTTTCTATATTATATTGTTTCGCTAATGACTCTATATAACTACTTCGATCTAATTTCATCTCACACTTCTTATTATCGTATTCAATGTTTATTCCTAAGTAAGTCTTTACTTCACCTAAGTCCTTCATCGCAAATTGGTTTGACAATTTGTTTTTAATCTCATGGATTTTTCTTTTGTTTTTTCCACATGTTAATAAGTCGTCTACGAATAGAATTAAATATATAACATCATCGCTCTCATACTTCATATACAGACAATAATCACTCTTACTCCTTTGAAATCCTAATTTTTTCATATAGTCGTGGAAACATTCATACCAAGCTCTTGAACTTTCATGCAATCCATATAACGTTTTTGTTAATTTACATACTTCCCGCTTTTATTGTCGTGACCTATAGGTTGTTTTACAAATACTTCCGATTTTATAGTTTCGTTTAGGAATACTGTTTCTACATCCATTTGCATAATCGTCAAACCATATTGACAAAAATAAGATAGTAATAACTTCAACGTTTACATTTTTGCCATTGGAGAGTATAAGTCTTCCAGTACTTCATTTTGTTGGAAGCCTCGAACGACTAATCGTGCTTTCTTACGATTATCAGATTTATTCGTATATACCCATTTCAAGTCTACTACTTTTTTGTCTTTTGGTTTCTCTACTAGTTGCCAGGTCTTATTTTTGATTAAACTATTCATTTCTCGATCCATTGCTTCTTTCCATGAACCGCTGTCATCTACACTTAAAGCTTCTTCATAGGTTTGAGGACTGTCTGCGCTAACTACATTCACATAAATGAAATATGAGCTCGTTTGGCCATATCTTTGAGGTTTCTTTCTTCCCTGTCCTGACCTTCTCAAATTATTTTCTATGTCCTCAAGTTTTCTTTCTGTTTTGTTACTTAACTTTCTCTCCGCTTTTATTGCAACCTGCTCGACCTTTTCGTCATTTATTTCATTTTCATGAATTTCGTTTGAATCCGAATGTTCGTCAAAATCCTTTCTGTTTCATTGTCTGATTCATCTTCTCCTTGAAATCCGTCTAAATTATCATCTTCATCTATAAATTCTACGTGCCTTGCAATTATAATTTTATTATTAACTAGGATCCTATATCCAATGTTTTCATAACCTACAAGTATCCCAGTGTCTGCTATTTTGCCCCATTTCGAATTTATTTTAATTTCAGGTATTCTTACGAAAACTCTACTTCCGTACAATCTTAAATTATTTATGTTCGGTTTCCTTTTAAAAAATATTTCAAATGGTGTTTTATTTTCATATGTGTCCGTAATGGTCCTATTTTTTAAGTACGCCGCGGCTCTAACTATTTCCGGCCAATATTTAATATTCAGCTTTGAATCATGTAATAAGCATCTAGCGGAATTCATAATTGTTCTATTGTAGCGCTCAGCTGTTCCATTTAATTCGTGAACATAAGGTGGGCATGGTTCCACGACAATTTCCTTTGCCCTCGTTAGATTGTACATGTTTTTGTTCATATATTCTTTTCCATTATCGCATCTTAATCTCTTTATCTTCTTACCAGTAAGATTTTCCATTTTGTTTGTATAATCAAGGAAACAAATGTAAACTTCATCTTTTGATTTCACAGTATAAATCAATGCGCACTTACTGTAATCGTCTATAAATGTTAAGAAATATCTAGATCCATCAAACCCGGTATTTTTATGAGGTCCATTTAAATCGGTATGTACTAATTCTAAAATCTCGCGTGCTCTACTACGGTTATTTTGGAACGGTAAATTGTGCATTTTATTTTGGATATGTGTGCCACATTTTAATTGTACTTACTCAAAATTTTCTGGCATTCCCTCAACTAATTTTTTTTTACACATTGTATCTAAATAATTAAAGTTTACATGCCCTAAGATCCTGTGGAATTTTTCCTTATTTGTCATTTTTCCCACATTTTTAGCGTGCGATTCTTGCCTTTCAATGTAACTATTTATTTTATATAAACCATGATCTTTGAATGCGATCATGTCCATGAAAGAGATAGCCCATGTGAGCTATCTTCAATTGCTCAATGACGCATGTAACGTTTTTCGTCTGTAACGTATAGTATCAAAACATTATGAGCTCAGGATATGCGGTTTGTTGAAAATAATTAAAAATATTATGAGATTTAGTGTGTAACAAAAAAAAAATGAGTACATCCCCCTTTATTTTCTATTACTTCTATTGTACGATTTGCTATCGATTTATGTAGTTTCTGAATATAATTTTGACTCAATGTATCCCATTCGCGTACAATTGCATTTTTTAATTCTTGTACGTGTTGACACTGCTTTCCATTCGCGTATACGCCGTGAACAAGTTCTGCCCAGCAATTGTTAATAACATTAAGGCCCGGGGAGCGTGCTAGCCACGGCAAAACAGATATATATTTGCATTAAAGTATGATTGGACCAATCCTGATGTGTGTACAGGTGCATTATCTTGTTGAAAGATGTAATCAGGTCCAGAAACGCGTTCTGCATGATTATTTATTTGTTCGTTGAATAAATTTATGTACCGGACACTATTCATTCTCCCATCGATGAACTTGATACATGTCTTGCCGAAATAACTGATGCCGGCCCAAACCATCACGCTGCCTCCTCCCATTTGTCTTCGAATTGCCGACATTGTCTCTTTTCTTATGTCATGAAAATAATCCCATCAGGATCATCCAAGTTGATTATTTTTCGTCTGAAAATAGTACTGGTACTTGCTACATGCAAAATTGCTCGCTTATCACGATCGGATAACGATGACGACCGACCAGTGCTTTTCTTTTTGTCATAATCTGCAACATTTTTAAGAAATCGTGTATTTTACAACTTCTTCTTATTACTTTCGATATTTTTGCTACTAATAATTGTTGCTGTTTTAGTTCAAGAATTTGCTTTTTTCAGACCTGTTTAATTTGTTCCGCATCCCATACATAAAAATTTATATAATATTGTAGCGACACACGAGCTGAGGGACAAATCGAGCCACGTGTGATCTTGCCTCGGAGTATCAACAACGTTAGGACATACTGTAATAATAATAAGTAAACTTCGGGCAAAAACAATGTCGCCGCTCCATGCAACCGTCTAACAAAGGCGAATGGAAATTTACCGGTATCCCCTCGACCAGCATAAATAAACCAACGCGATCGTAAGGTGACCAATTTTCATCAGTCTAAAATAAATTCAAAATTTTATAATTATATATTTATATTAATATATAAAAATTTAATTAAAATAATATTAAATATTTTTAAAATATTTATAAATTAAATTTATTAACATTATTCTAATTAAATTACTAATCATTAAATTATTTCATTTATATTATATATTTATATATATATAAATAAATAAATTTTTACTAAAACATTAAAATTTAAAATATAGAAACTTATAAAATATATTAAAATTTAAAAATTTATAAAATTTATCAAATAAAAAAAATTATTAATAATCTTCAAATAAATTTATATAAATTTTATATGTAATTAAATAAAATAATTGTAATATATATGTTGAGTCAATGTCCGAATCTGGGCCCGAGTCGTCCTCGTGGCGGGGGCTTGGGACAGGTAAGGATCCTTCACTGAAGCTATCCATTTTCTTACACTGAAGTTACTTTTATTGACACACGCAAAAATGTTACAGAGTTGACACAAACTCACAATGATCACACACTCGCGACGCTAGTGACAATGGCCTTAGGTTCGATAACGTATCCGCGGACAACGGGATGGTAGTCGTACGCACTCGCAAAATCTAAGTCGGATTCTTTGTTAATATTCACTGACCGTAAGGCGTTAATCTCTTTGTCGATAAAATCGCAAGAGAGAATGACTTTCCGTCCCGGTGATACCTCAGAGGAAAACTATGATGGGGCGTGTCTAAGGACACGAGATCATCGGATTCGTCGGGGATATCCTACGTTCGGAAAGTAAGGGAAATTGACGTTGCTGCTAATTGGCCAATCTCCATATCGGTAGTTAGAAAAGAATGCTAGCTGCCCTCGAGGGAAGGTTGCTAGTGGGAGACGTCGTTCGTGGAAAAATAGGTCTCTCCTGTCTTCCTGTAACTAGGACAAAGATTGTTTATCTGTTGAAGGATTTCAGGTAACTAGATATTAGTGTTTATAACGGTCCTCGGGCTCGCCGATCACGTACTGCGGAGACGCGTCGGCATCTGGTAAACATCCTGCCCGGAGAATAGGATCTACGTGTGGCGAGCTACGGGACAGAAACCGTTGGAATGTTTACTGCCACGTGCCGCTACAAATCTTTCTTTTAAGGAGAGCTATAGGGTTACTCAATGCCTTTGTTAGATGGAGAGTTCGTCCCGTTGACCGCGGCCACGTTCGGCGACTAATTGTCGCCTTGAGCCCAAGCTCATTGTCACACGTCTCAAACAAATACAATTGGTTAGAATGACGACAATTGCTTAATTACGGTTGTAGAATCTAGGTTACAGTGTCAAGGGATTTCCCAAAGTTCCAAAGGGATGGTTCCGGTGTCCTTTCATCTCCGACATATAGAAATATAAATAACACTCGTTCTCGTCCACTTACGGAAGTCAAGCAGCGCTATGGATAGTACTTAGATAGTTGACACCAAATAATAGTCATAATGTAGAACATGTTACGTAACAAACAATTTTACGTAACAGCCAGAACAGTTCAAACAAAGTATCTAAAATCAAAGACGGCCCATAACAAGAAGCCGTGAACTCCCCCATTTTATTTAATTTATAGCGATGTAATTTGTAGCGCAAATAGCGATAAAAATAAAGAAGCGATACTATTCGCGAATGACCTACTAATATGCGCGAGAGACAATAAAGCTTTAAAATCCGAAAGCCATCTACAACAAATATTCGACAAAATGCATGGCTATTTATGGACAGTAGAAATTAATATAAGCAAGTGAAAGACAATTTTATTCTAGCTGTACACCTCTGAAATATTAGGGACAAAATACGATGCACGCAGATATGTCAAGAAATTTCTCTTATACGACAGCAACAATAACAACCAGCCAATGTTTCGCGCAATGGAAACACGAATTGAAGACTAAGTTGAAAAACACGATTTCAAACTACTTGTTCAGGCTGTTGTTTTAGAATCATCTCGTTATCAGACCAACATTTGCAGAATAATCACTGAGCAGACGTAAATGAAATTGATAAATAACGAATTCTTTGCAATAATAATACTTAACAATGAACAAAAAGGAGACATTTTGCAAACGGGACCAGTCAATGGACTACTCTTAAAAGATGCAAAAGGTTTCATCTCGATAGCTCGATCCAATCCAGAATAACTGATGAATTTGTATATATAAAAATTGGATTTTAAAAAAAAAAATAGTTTACAAAAAAGAAATAGAAAAATATTTTATATCTGAACCAACGGGAAATTATGTCTTACAAGGAGCAAAAAGTGTCATTCCGATTGATCAAGCCGTTCCCGAAAAATCGGTAAACATAACAGAAAGAAAAATATACATGTCGAATTGAGTCATTTTCCACCTTTTCCAATGTCGATGTCGTAAAATGTAACCCTCTTTTCTCATTTCTAGCAATAACTTCTAAGTCAGTACTGTGTACTAAAATAGCACCTAATAAATTTGATAATTGATTAGTTTCAATTCCATTCTTTTTAAACAAAAGACGCTATTGGTTATTTCCAATTACTGAGTAAATCGCCTATCAGGAAAAACTGCGCCCTATTTGTTTTCCTGCAAAATTCGAAATCCTCAAAACTTTCAATAATTTGTTCAGTTCAGTGGAAACTAAAATATCTCTTTATTGGTATTTTTTCGTATAGAAAAACACAATTCCCGTCAAAATCATTCTTTAGCTACTTTAATTCTTAACGGATCAAACAAATTTCGACATGTACCTAACCAAGTATTAATTACACCGAACCAATGAATGATTATGCCAGAACTTAAAATATTAAACTCGCGAGTATCACGAATTGCTATTCAGAGAAGGTGAAACGTAATATGGCGTTAGAGAAACACTATTCGTCTGCCAGGAAGAGATAACTGCATCGGTATAAATATTAAACTGAAACCACAGACTCTACGCGCGTTTGCCTTTTTCAGGCATACATCACTAATGTTCCCTGAAGATAAATTCTCGTCTACGCTTTCTAATGCATTACGCTTCACTCACTCTCTCGTTGTCATTACTTGAATACAAACAGAGAATAGTATTCTTCCCTAATCTTCCAAAAGAACAAAAATTATCTTTAATAGGCATACGTTACAATTTATAATCGTACATCAATTACAATCTACTGTTCTTATTTTAAAACGAACAGAAATACATACCTTATCCAAACATCGTGACCGCGACATTTCATCAACAAGTGATTATATCAACTGAAATTTTGTGGTATACTTACTTAGCACGCAAGATAACAAATCATCCGGTGGTACCAATTGATCATTAAAATAAATAAATATAAAAAATTTAAGGTTTTAATATATGAAATTAAGGGAATTAATAAAATGATTTCTACATCAAAGATAAAAAATGTTAATGAAATTAAATAGAATGGTAATGAAAATCGAAGATTTATTTTTGTAATAGGATTAAATCCACATTCATATGGCAAATTTTTTTCGATATTAAATTTTTTATGTATTGATAAAAATTTATTTAATGAAAAAATGATTAATAAAATTATAAGGATTAATAAGTAATAAATTAAGTTTATTAAATATATTAATTTAATATTAAAGTTTTTAATTGGAAATTAAATGTAATTTTATTATACTATATATTTTAAAAATTAATTTAATTTATAATAATATAATAAAATATACAAATAAATAATCAAATTACATCAACAAAATGTCAATATCAAATAGCAAATTCAAAATTAATATGGTGAATTGTTGAGAAATGGTTTTTTATTATTCGAATTGACTTCCGGTTTGGACGCGGGCGAAGGTAACACGTGGGTAGTGAGCGCGGTGAAAAAGTGTAAAGTGAAGGGGAAAAAGAGGAGGGAGACAAAGCGGAAAGAAGAAGAGGAAGAAAAGGGTGAAAACACGAAGAGGGGAC
Organism: Bombus vosnesenskii; assembly: GCF_011952255.1. Taxonomy (NCBI): domain Eukaryota; kingdom Metazoa; phylum Arthropoda; class Insecta; order Hymenoptera; family Apidae; genus Bombus; species Bombus vosnesenskii. The sequence continues at coordinate 5,541 of NW_022884050.1, read as the reverse complement.
AAAAAGAAAAAGCAGAAAAAGTGACAATAAGACAGGAGAAAGGTGAAACATAAAGCTAGGAAAGAAGAGGTTAGATTGACGAAAGCACAAAGCTAATTAGCCAGGAACAGGACAGATGGCGACAAGAGGCAGACCGAGGATAACGAACCAGGCGAGGTAGAAGGAAGACTGCAGAAACACAAAGGTACAGCGTGGAAAGGTACAGCGTGACGGAGAAGGAGGTAGCAAGGAGAGAGATCGACATAGAAGCAAGGGACGCGAGGATGGAGAAAATAGAAAGGGGATTAGATGTGCTGGTAAAGCTAGTAGAGGACATGAGGAGGGGGAGGGAGGCGAAGAAAGAAAGATGGGAAAAGGAGCGAAAAGAGGAAAGAGAAAGGTGGAAAAGGGAGAAGGAAGAAGAGAGGAGAAGATGGGAAAGGGAGAGAGACGAAGAAAGAGAGAAATGGAGGAGCGAGAAGAAGACGGGAAGAAAAAGATGGAACAGCGAGTGGGAAAGATCGAAAGGAGAGATGAAAGTTCTGGAGGGCAGAATCAGGAGGTTTGAGGAGGAACAGGGCAGGATAGAAAGGGAGAGGAGAAAAAGGAACATCGTAATAAAGGGCGCGGAATGGGGGGGGAGGAATGCGATAACGGGACAGCGGCAGAATTGTTAAAGAAAAATATGAGAGTAGAGGTGGAGGTAGAGAGGACTCAGAAGGTAAGGGTGGGAATAAAGAACACAATAATAATCGCAACGCTGAAATCGTTGGAGGAGAAGACGAGGGTAATGAGAGAGAAAAGCAAATTGGGAAAGGAGATATACATAGATAACGACCTAACGAAGAAGGAAAGGGAAATTCGACAAAAGTTAAGAAGAATAGCGAGAGCAATAAGGGAAAAGCGGGAGTACGTAAAAATAGGGTACAAGAAGTTGAAAATAGAAGATAGATGGTACAGGTGGAACGAAGACGAGGAGAAGCTAGAAGAAGAAAGAAAGAGAGAGGCGAGAGATTGAGATAAGGAGAAAGAAAGGGGCGAGGGGGACACAAAGGGGTTGAAATTGTGCTTCTGCAACATAGCAGGGATATTGAACAAGGACAAAGAGGTATGGGAATATCTGAAGTCATTTGACGTAATCGGACTCACAGAAACATGGACAGAGGAAAGCAAAGGGGAAAGGGTAAAGCATAGACTGCCCAAGGAATACGTCTGGAAATGCAGAGCAGCAAGGAAAGAAAAGAAGAAGGGAAGGGCGAGAGGGGGCATACTAACAGGCATAAATAAGAATCTGAGAGAAATAGAATGCAAGGAAACAAGCGATGAAATGGAAGGAGAGAAGCACGCTCGCCAGATATAGATGCGGCAACGTAGCTAAGGCAAGGGAGCACTGGAAAGAGGAGGAAGAAAGTAGGTGCAGGCTGTTCAATAAAGGAGAGGAAGATAGGAGACATATCCTGGAAGAATGTGAGGTAACAGATGGATCAAAGGGACTGGAAGAGACACTAAAGAAGACAGGAGAGGGGCTAGCAGTGCTGAAAGAGATAATGGAGAACAGAAGAGAATACAGCTAGAATCAAAGGCCAAAGAACGACAGGCAGAAGGGTTAGGGCAAAATAAAGGTGCAATGAAACATATGTCGTATTACAAGGTAGCATAAGTGTACTGTAAGGTGACTTAAGTAGTAATATAAGAAAGTATGTAAACCGGAAGTCGTCCAAAGCCGAAAGGCAGGGACTAAGTTTAATAAATAATATTAATAATTTATTATTATTATTATTATAAATATTTTAATGTATTATTATTATTTATTTATATAACTTATAATGTTTTATTATTAATTTATAAATATTTGATTTGAATATTATTTAAATTAATTTTATTTGTTAATAGTTAATATTAAAATTTATTAAGTTATATTTATTTTTGTATAAATTTTAAAAATAAATATTTATAATATGGTGTTTAGATAATTTTTTACTGAAGTTTAAATTTTTAAATTTATTTTATTAAATTATTTAAAATTAAATTTTATTAATTATTAAAATTTATTATTATTGTTATTATATTATTATTAATGTTAGTTTTATTATATTCTATAAACTTAGCAGTTTATAATTTTAAATATTTTATTTATACTAATTTTTATAATTTAATAAAATTAAATTTTTAGCTATTGTTTTAATAAATTTATTATAATAAATAGAGTATTTTAATATATTTTATTATTTTAAAATTTATATTGATTTTATAAAGATGGGAATGATTAGTATTAAAATGAATTATTCAAAATTATGTTGTTAATATATATATATATTGAAAATAATCTTTTTTTAATAACATACTAAATTTTTAATTATTATATTATTTTTTACAATTAATATAATAATTTTTTAACCATTTAATAAATTTATTAATGGGATGTGTGTGTATTATGTTTAATTATTTAAAATAATTGTAGTATCGTGGACGAAAGGCCTAAGAAATATCGGGCGAACTATGAACAATGTCGCGAGAGCCGAGGCGTCGTCGGGCCCATCAATGTGTCATCGGTCTTTTTAAGTGCATAGTTTCGTGGAAAAGACCTACGTGACCCTGGCCACGAGCGCTTGCATACCACGTGTGCGGTGGGCCTAGGAAAAAGACAACGGAATGCGGCAACGGCCAGAGCGTTAGTCGAAAAGCAGAGAGCGAGTCGAAAAGCAGAGTGCGAGTCGAGCGGAGACAGAGGTTGCGAGTGGCGTTGCCGAGAGAGTGTGGATTGCGCTGTTTTCTGTGCGTTTGGCGTGAATAGTTCAGGTTGAACAACAATCGTCTTTTTCTGTCTGATTAACATCTCTATTGTCCACTCTTTGTAAACACATTATATCACGATATTACATTTTTGGGGGGCTCAGCCAGGATTGGACAAGACAGAAAACGAAACGGTTTAACAGAGCTATTCGAGCTAGTTGTGAATTTACCGGTACGCGGTGCGGTAAAAGACGATATCGTTGACTGTTTAAGTTCGTGTAGTGTAAAAAATGGCAAACATCGGGGACGAGCGATTGTCGGGTGAAGAGGGTTCGACGCTGGAGGAGCTGAGGAGTAAGCTCGCGCGAATGAACCTCCCTATATCGGGTGCGAGGTCAGTGCTGATTGCAAGACTGAATCGGGCGTGTAGGGCTGGACAATCGTATCGTAAGGGATCGACGGGCGGTGAAGAGCTAACCGGTCAGCGAGATCTAGGAAACGTACAGAGAGCTGAGCGTGATTGTAACGAAGATGAAGATGTTGAGAAAATGAATACGAAGGAGTTGAAGGAGCGCCTCGCTAGTTTGGGCTTAAAAACGACGGGAAGAAAAGTAGAATTACGCGCACGGCTACAAGCGGCCATGGATGGTAACGACATATCGTCGGAAGAAGAAAGCGACGACGAAAGTGAGGATGAAGAGGACAAGAAAAACGCAAGGGGATACAAGAAAGATACGCGAAGGGTGTATCAGGACCGCGCCGAATGTTGTCGAAGGGTATGCGTTGGTTCGACACTGAGTTTTAGAGACGTCGAAGATGCACTAGAGTCGTTTAGTGGCAACAGAGGTGAAAATGTCGAACGATGGTTCGAGTCGTTCGAGGAAGTCGCTGATACGTGCATGTGGTCGGATGGGCAGAAGGCAGTCTACGCCAGGAAGCTGCTGAAGGGATCAGCGAAAATATTTGCGAGATTCGAGTGTCATGCCAGAACTTGGCATGAGTTGAAGAGGGGGCTGGTGAAAGAATTTTCGAGGAAAGTCAACAGCAGGCAAGTTCATCAGAAACTTGAAGAAACGAAAAAGGAGAGTGATGAAGCATGTTTGGCTTACATGTACCGCATGCTCGAAATAGCCAGCCATGTGGACATGGAGGACGAAGCAAAGGTGGAATACATAGTGGATGGAATAATAGACGACGAGAACAATAAGGCTATATTATACGGCGCGACGTCAATCAAAGAGTTGAGGAAGAGGTTAGTGATGTACGAAGAGCAGAAGAGTCGCAGAGCAAAGTCGATTGTGAAGCCGGCTAAAACCCGGAAGAACGGGAAGCCCAGTCAATCTGTAGACGCAATGAAGAAAAGAAGATGCTTCATTTGCGATAGTGAGGATCATCTAAGTGCTAAGTGTCCGGAGAGGGGAGAAGGTGTTAGGTGTTTCGAGTGCAGCGGATTTGGACATATTGCAGCGAGGTGTACGGCACGACCGAAAGAGGCTTGCGTAGTGTCAAGATCCGAAAAAGGGAAGTATGTGAAAGAAGTGGCGATAGATGACTGTAGGTTTGTGGCATTAGTGGATACGGGTAGTGATCTCACGTTCATCCGATCAGACGAGTATGCGAGGTTAGGGTCACCACCGCTAGGTAAATGCAAGGTTAAGTTCGACGGTTTTGGTTCCGCTGGCAATGAGACCTGGGGTGAATTCACTAAGGTAATGACGGTTGATGGGTGTAAACTGCCAATCACTTTGCACGTTGTTTCAAACAAAATATTGATGAAGCACGGCTTGTTGTTAGGCACTGATTTTCTGGATCAGGTAGAGTTACGGGTTAAACGGGGCGAAGTGACTTTCTTGCGGCTTGACGAACAGACTAACAAAGACGTGTCGGATGTGTTTAGAATTAACGTAGTAGAACAGACTGACGAAACAGACCTAACACACGTACAGGAACCGCATTATCGTGAAGCGATTCGAGATATTATTAAAGGGTATAGGCCGGAGAAGAAGAGAGACGTCGGGATAACCGCGAAAATAGTTCTGAAAAGCGACAAACCGGTAGCGCGAAGACCGCGAAGACTGGCGCCGAGGGGGAACGGGCAGCATGGCGATCAGGTTCAGAAACACCTAAATTCCACCGTAAACAGAAGCACAGGGAAGACTCCTTTCCAGCTACTGGTCGGGGTCGAAATGCAAGTCAGGGAAGAGGCGAAGGTTAGAAAGCTGATCGACGAAGAGTGGGCCGCGAGGTTTGAAGAACAACGTCGCGAGCTACGTGAGGACGCGAAGAGGAAGATCGCCGCAACTCAAGAGGAGAATCGTCGGAGTTACAATAAAAGAAGAAAGAGCGCGAAGCAGTATCGAAGGGGGGACCTTGTCGCCATAAAGAGAACGCAGTTCGGCGCAGGGTTAAAACTCGGGGGCAGATTTTTAGGTCCGTACCGGGTCGCGCGAGCCATGCGGAATGACCGCTACACTGTGGAGAAAGTAGGGGAGCATGAGGGGCCCGCGCACACCTCGATGACTGCAGATTTTATGAAACCTTGGGTCCTAAACGCCGAAAGTGACGCATCTGATGACAGCGAGATAGAAGGCAACATCTGAGGGCAGATGTTATTGCAGGATGGCCGAGTGTAGTATCGTGGACGAAAGGCCTAAGAAATATCGGGCGAACTATGAACAATGTCGCGAGAGCCGAGGCGTCGTCGGGCCCATCAATGTGTCATCGGTCTTTTCAAGTGCATAGTTTCGTGGAAAAGACCTACGTGACCCTGGCCACGAGCGCTTGCATACCACGTGTGCGGTGGGCCTAGGAAAAAGACAACGGAATGCG
>NW_022884049.1:0-33031 GCF_011952255.1 Bombus vosnesenskii | reverse complement strand
CGCGATGCCTAATCGCTTCGTTGCCGATCGTCGTTGCCATTGGAACGCGCGGCGAGCGAACAGCCGTGAGTTTGCTCTGTACACTCGAGGCCTGAACTTAAAGGCTTAACGACCTGTTTGCCGTTGCAGCTCGGCAGAAACGAATCTTCGGCGTTCGCCCGAGCTAAACCAGCGAATATTCAAGCGGCCTGCCTCGGATCGGTCGCTGAATTTCTGCTGAAAAATTAATCAACGCGGAACATAAATCGCCAGTGATAAACACGTGAAAAACCATGCGCTGATGAGGGGGGGGGGGGGGAACGGCAACGGCAACGTTGTTGCCAAACGAATGTAATGAACGGGCAAATACGCGTTTGTTTGCAAGTACCCTACGGCGAGCAAACAACGTTACGCGAAATACGCGGCCCGGTTTCATCCAGGGTCGTCCTTTTATACACACGCGTGAAAAATTTCGCGGAAATTCGCACTGGCGACGCAGAATCGGTGCGCGGAAGAAATCTGGCCGACTCCTGTTAAAAAGTTTCTTTCTTACAAAATTTTCCCCGTGGACCGCGCTATCCAGCCGCCCGTGTTTCCATCTCTTCGCCAGGAATTTGGCAACAGAGTTTGCGAAAAGTTACGGGCGCCGACTGGAGAGAACGGCGAGACCGGTTTTTCTAAAATAAAACGATCCTGCGAAATAGACGCGACGAGTGCCCCGGTCTGTCTTGGAAACTCGAGTCTCCGCGAAAACTCCTTCCGCTTCTGGCTATACGTACAAGTATATCAACGCGCGCCTTGCAACGCGTCTCGTGCCGTTTTTCTCCTATTCTGCTGGCACGTTTCTCAAAGAGAATACCTAATACCAAGGTGGCCTTCGCTTTACGCGTATGTGCGATTCCCGCGATGGAAAAACGTCGCGCTGTTCAGCAAACCAGCGTCCAAGCAACGACAATACGTATACGACGTTGAATAAATCAACGAATGTTCGCGTATAGAAACTTCTAAAAAATATTCGCTGTCGAAAAATAGAAAAATGCCTACTCGTGCAAAGATCAGCGGGAAACGAAACGGTTTTCGACTCGTAACCAAGCGTTATAGTCACAGGAATGTAACGAAACGGCGCGCAAACAATCGACGCGAAACCATCGTGACGCAAAATCATTTCGCGACAGGGAGCGCGGGTCCGACCGTAGCGAAAAAACAGCATCCAGCCCGCTGTCGTTTCACCCAATGGGGGTTGTATCGATATATCGAGGCAGCGTCGCTGAAACCTGCTGGTGGCAGAGAGCCAACGATAAGGCCCGCCATCTATAGACCGTAAGAGCCTCCTTTTGTATTAACGACGCTTTCCCGACTGTAATTGAGAGCCTCTGTACTCCGGCCCAACGTCGCCAGGTTATTAAATCCCGGGATATAAATCAGTTAATATTTTCCACGCGCCGCTAGCTCGCACTCTTTTCTTCGCCAGGGAAATGGATTTTCCGCTAAACTTAAATTGCTTAGCGATCGCCGGATGTGAAAGTTTTTTCGAGTCCGTCGATAAAGAGCTTCCGCGTACAACCGACCCGATCAACGTACCATCGACGGGCGACAACTGCCAACGATTTACGACGGTTGCGATGGTATTACCTTTTCTCCACGATACTTTTCTTTTTCTTTCCCTTCTTCCGCCGTATTTGAGTTAATCACGATGGTTGGTCGTTTTACGTCATCGTGTACGAGGAACACGCCGAATAAAGTTTGTGGAAAATCATTACTCCACGGATCCTTTTCATCGCGTGTTCCAAGATAGCCGTTGGTGGAATTTTCGACCTCGTTTAAGACCCTCCAACGAACTGAAATCTGCTCGCCAACTTTACTCAGAATTCAATGCTTTTCAATTACAAGGATTTTCCGGTTAACCGTTCCTTAATTAAACATGTAACTATACCGAAACGTTTAAATTACCTTTTGAACCTGGTATACAGGTCAAAACTACTCCAGTTTACTCTGCTTTTTTCAGATCGCCCCTTTCAATTTCGCTGCGCGGAACGTCGGGAAAGGAACTCGAATACGAACGACTATTTCTTTTCTTGCCCCTCGATGTCCGCACTACGCACGCGTTCGTTAGGCGTTCGCGACCGTTGCCACGTATGTCTTCTTCCAAATATTCGACGGAAGGATGTAGGAAGCATGTCGGCCTTACACTTTCATGATATGGCGCTTTGTATCGCGAAGCCATCGAAAAGAGTTCCGTCGGCGAGTGCCGCCACGAATATATGGGCGGTGTAAAGCAGACCAGTAAACAGCTACATACCGTTTTATACGAAAGTCCCAAAATGGAGGCGAAAATTACTTTTTTGCGGATTGGAAATATCAACAATAAATTCTTACTTATTATACAACGCAAACCAGAAGAAAAAGAATAAAAACAAAATAACGCATTTGCAATTCGTACGTCGCTTGATGGGTCAATTAATTGGGCATTTTCGTGACGCCGACCTCAGGAATACTTCATCATCTTCTGGAACAGCAGAAAGACTAAACGGCCTTTTACATGTCATTCGGCGAGATGACACAGAAGGAAGTAAAGATCGTGTGGTATGTTGTACACGGAGAATCAAAGGTAGAAGAAGAGAATCGATGTACTATTATGCCACTCGTTTGGTTAAACCGGCCCTGCATACACGCAATTGCTTCGAAAAATACCACACCGTGCAAGTATATGAAAGGAGTCATAAACGTAGCAAAAGTAAGTATCTTTTCTTGGATTTTGACAAAAAAATTCTGTTATATTCAAACAAAGTCCTAGTTTTTATTACGCAAATGTTTTTTCGCATAGAATTAACACCAATGAATAAACGGATAACAGAAGAATTAAACGCAGTGGAACTAGTACAGTGCATAAAAGTACTATTGAAACCAAGCGAAAACATGAAAAGATCGAATTCCGTACCCGGATTACCTATAGAAATCATGTCTATAGAAATCATCTAAAGCACAAAAGATAAAAACAAGAAAAAGGATAGTAACACGGGGAACCAATCATCCTACAAAGAATTAGTACATTAAAATAAAAGATCAAACGCAATGGTGAAAAATTACTAGCGTTGCTGGAAAAGAAAAAGAAGAGCAGAATAACAGAGGAACAACGAGAGTGAATACGAAATTAGAAAAGCTTTCCACAACTTCATAAGAGACTACTGGAAATGTAGAATGGAAAACATATCCAAATAAAAACCCAAAGAACTTTCACCATCGATTAACTGCGTCTTCCGCCAAAAAAACCACAACATAAGTGATATACTCTGACACAACCAGAACGGATACAAATAGGAACTCATGAAAGCCGACATGTACCGTCACACAATTCGACGAAGACAATAAGATAATCATTATCGAAAACCATGAGATACTAAACATACTAACATAGAGAAATAACATTTATTGTCTGGATGGTTATAAAGTATAAGGAGAAAGCTCAGGATATTGGCAAAGACGACTGAATTCCAACTGAAATATTCAGCATATACCGAATGGGAAAAACGGTCAGAGTCTACTTGGGGGTACGTGACTGCTGGGCCGCATGGCTACGCTCCGCGTTACATAGACGAAACCTTGAGTATCTCCAAATAAAGGGCCTAAAAAGGCTAATTTGGGAAGTCATAAACTAATCGTCTATACTAAGAGCACGCATTGAAACAGTCCACACACAAAATAGCCATATAAGAATATATCAAGTAACCAGCATAATCGCACAAACAACGAACAAACTGACGCAACGCATACTAAGTTGACAATCCAGATTTAATTCTATCTGACATTTCCACAAATTAAAATAAGTTAGATCTAACCTTCAAAAATGAACAATAAAAAAAAATTATCGAATTTGGTAAAATTGATTTAAAAGAACCTACCTACTATATTTACGCACATTTCACACATCTACTCCTGCAGCATAATATTTAACAATTGCTTAAATGTCAACTATTTCTCCATTCTGGAAAACAAGAAAGGCAGTAGCATTAAAGAAGAAGGAAAAGCAACAGTGATTCTGTCAGCTATACCGATGAATTAGACTCTTACTCAACATTTATAGAGTATCCGAATCTATGATAAATAACACTATATACATTGAAAATAACCTAATTCCGGGCACCCAATTTGGCTTCAAATTTAAACATTCAACGATACATGCAATTACAAAATTCATCATATATCTCTTGGGCAAGAGACGAGAGGGATTGCGTCGAAGCGGTGTTCATAGATTTAGAGAGGGCATTCAACACATTCTGGCTGGATTTCTTTCCTTAAGCTCGAAAAAGAGAGCTTCCACACCACGTAATAAAAATAATTTGGAAATCACAAATTAATATAAGCGAATTCAAAACAATTCTGTTCGGGCCGTACATTTCCAAAATATCCGATGCAAAAAGCAATTCCGCCTACACGATATCTACGATACAATAGCAACATATCCATCCCTCACAAAAAAGTCGTTTGCTATTTAGATATACATTCGGATTTCAAATCGAACAAACACACGAATCTACTGCAAACAACTAAATAATAAAGTAAAAATATTCTGCTGCAAACTTCTAATAAAGCTGATCCAGATGTACGGTTGCCCGATTTGATTTAAACAGAAAAGCCAAATTGGTTCAAATGTAAGTGTCTGAGATCATCCTCAATACATATTTAACCATTATATACCATTTATAGGTTTTGGATATTTTTAGTACAGTAATATCGAATAACAAAACTAGTTACTTCAGCAAACGCTCATACCACATTGAGTACACTCGTTCTCGCATTCTTCTCCTGAAGAAAGGAATAACAATATTGTAGAAAAGTGTCACTTTTGTAGCGACTTAAATTCAATCATTAACTGAAATGTTAAAAATATAAATCCGACACAAAATATTGTATGGCTGCGTCATACCGTCGCGTAACGGTACTTTTGCCAAAACCACATTCCAACTGAAATTCTTTCTTTATTAAGAATATATACGTGTAATATGTATTTTCTCGGGCAATAAATGTTATATATATGTGTGGGGTTCACATTATGACTAGAGTTAGGGGCGTGAAACGAATCTTCATTTGGATTAGACATTATTGCTATGCAATATTTACTACTGCAAATAGGATTATTACAGCATTTGACAAGTAACCGTGGTAATTAGATACTCGAGAAGCCAATGACAATGATCCTAGGCTCAATAACGAATCCGCGGTCAGCGGGATAACAAAATGCCCTTTTTCTTTCAAAGTCCAAGTTCTACTCAACTTGCTTGTCTACGGTACAAGTATTACTAAAATAACTATTTGTTAAAAAGTAGAATATTCCCCGAGCGTAAAGACGCTATGTAACTCGCTGATGTGACCTCACGAGAGAATAACTTTCCGTCGTGATGATGCTGCAGAGGAAAACTATGATGGGGTGTGTCGCAGAACATGAGATCATCGGATTCGCGGAGAGGTGCCTTCGTCCGGAAAGTGAGGGAAAGTGACGTTGAGAGAAAGTTGCTAGCAGGAAACGTCGTTCGTGAGAAACATAGATTTCCCCTATCTTTTCGTAGTTGGGACAACAACTGTTTGTCTGTTTGAAGGACCTTAGTTAACTATATCTTGAGATTTATAACGGGTCCTCAGGCTAGCTGAACATGTACTGTGGAGATGAAGAGGATCTGCATGTCGTGATCCACGAACAGCAACGGTTGGAATGTTTACTGTCGAGTGCCACTACAACTATTTTTTTTTTTGTTGTTGAGGTTATTTGATGTATAAACAGAGAAAGTCGTGAATAAATTGTAAGGTAGATAATATATTTTCATACAGAAGTGTAATTATAAGTAAGAATACAATTTGAACTGGTCCAAATCCGCACGCTAGCAGTGTTACCCTATAACTGAAACCCCCGAAGCCAACGTCGCCTGTCTACTGTTTAAGGTCTGCCTTCGTCGCTGTCTTTTGTCTATATGCTCTCGATGGTTTCAGTACTTGAGAAAACTAAAAAGACCAGATGTAGAGTTTTCCTGGAAGTAATGACCACTTCAACACTTTTTGATGAGAGCTACACGATTACTCCATACCTTTGTTAGACAAAACGTTGATTCCTTGACCGCGGCTACGTTCGGCGACTGGTTGTCGCCTCGAGCCGAAGCTCATTGTCACATATCTCGAGAAAATACAATCGGATTGAATGACGATAATTGCTTAATTACGGCTATGGTAGAATCTAGGTTACAGTGTTAAGGGATCTTCCCAAAGGTCCAAAGGGAAGGTTCCGGTGTCCTTTCATCTCCGACATATAGAAATATAAATAACACTCGTTCTCGTCCATTTACGGAAGTCAAGCAGCGCTATGGATAGTACTTAGATAGATTACACCAAATAATAGTTATAATTTAGAACATGTTACGTAACAAACAATTTTACGTAACAGCCAGAACAGTTTAAACAAAGTATCTAAAATCAAAGACGACCCATAACAAGAAGCCGTGAACTCCCCCATTTTATTTAATTTATAGCGATGTAAATTGTAGCGCAAATAGCGATAAAAATAAAGAAGCGATAATATTCGCGAATGACCTACTGATATGCGCGAGAGACAATAAAGCTTTAAAATCCGAAAGCCATCTACAACAAATATTCGACAAAATGCATGGCTATTTATGGACAGTAGAAATTAATATAAGCCAGTGAAAGACAATTTTATTTTAGCTGTACACCTCTGAAATATTAGGGACAAAATACGATGTACGCAGATATGTCAAGAAATTTCTCTTATACGACAGCAACAATAACAACCAGCCAATGTTTCGCGCAATGGAAACACGAATTGAAGACGAAGTTGAAAAACACGATTTCAAACTACTTGCTCAGGCTGTTGTTTTAGAATCATCTCGTTATCAGACCAACAGTTGCAGAATAATCACTGAGCAGACGTAAATGAAATTGATAAATAACGAATTCTTTGCAATAATAATACTTAACAATGAACAAAAAGGAGACATTTTGCAAACGGGACCAGTGAATGGACTACTCTTAAAAGATGCAAAAGGTTTCATCTCGATAGCTCGATCCAATCCAGAATAACTGATGAATTTGTATACATAAAAATTGGATTTTTGTAAAAAAAAATAGTTTACAAAAAAGAAATGGAAAAATATTTTATATCTGAACCAACGGAAAATTATGTCTTACAAAGAGCAAAAAGTGTCATTCCGATTGATCAAGCCGTTTCCGAAAAATCGGTAAACATAACAAAAAGATAAATATACATGTCGAATTGAGACATTTTCCACCTTTTTCAATGTCGATGTCATGAAATGTAAACCTTTTTTCGCATTTCTAGCAACAACTTCTAAGTCAGTACTGTGTACTAAAATAGCATCTAATATATTTGATAATATAATTGATTAGTTTCAATTCCATTCTTTTTAAACAAAAAATGCTATTGGTTATTTCCAATTACTGAGTAAATCGCTTGTCATGAAAAACTGCGCACTACTTGTTTTCCTGCACAATTCGAAATCCTCAAAACCTTCAATAATTTGTTCATTTCAGTGGAAACTAAAATATCTCTTTATTGACATTTTTTCGTATAGAAGAACAGAGTTCCCGTCAAAATCATTTTTTCGCTACTTTCATTCTTAATGAATCAAACAAATTTCGACCAAGTATTAATTACACCGAATCAATGAATGATTATGCCAGGACTTGAAATATTAAACTTGCGAGTATCACGAATTTCTACTCAGAGAAGGTGAAACGTAATATGGCGTTAGGAAAACACTATTCGTCTGCCAGGAAGAGATAACTGCATCGGTATAAACATTAAACTGAAACCACAGATTCTACACGCGTTTGCCTTTTCCAGGCATACATCACTAATGTTACTGAAGATAAATTCTCGCCTACGCTTTCTAATGCTTTACGCTTCACTCACTCTCTCGTTGTCCTTACTTGAATACAAACAAAGAATAGTATTCTTCCCTAATCTTCCAGAAGAACAAAAATGATTTTTAATAGCGATACGTTACAATTTATAATCGTACGTCTATTACAACCTGTTGTTTTTTTTTTAAAACAAACAGAAATACATACCTTATCCAAACATCAACGATATTTTATCAACAAGTGACGGTTATTATATCAACTGAAATTTTGTGGTATATTTACTTAACACGCAAAATAACAAGTCATCTGGTGGCACCAATTGATATCTACTTTTATTTTATGCATTTCATAGTAAAAGATCATTCGCATTTGTATATTAACCCAAATATAATATAATCTTAAACCTAAATTTACTAATTGTGGATATTTATTGACAGATAGTAATTTAAAAATTCATATCCATACTCATTCCTATTTTGCACATTTTTTGTTTTGAGAGGAGAGGAGAATGCAGTTACGCATAACTAGGTACGTTAGCGCGCGCCTGGATTATGCGGGACTTGGCAAGATGATAGCACCTCTACCCACCAAAAAACCCCTCCTCTGTCTCTCTCCTCTATCGGTACAAGAACCAACCCTGGAACCACCTCTCGGCATTGCTTCAGGGTTGGTCTTCTTACTGAGTGTACCTCTCATCTTATTATGATCTTCTTCTAGTTAATCCTCTCCTTCTTCTCTCCATGTTCCTCTCCTTATCTTGTCTACCTGATTGAGCTATCATTTTCTTTCGGCAAAGCCCTTGGAATCTAGCCCAGTTCTCCTCGCTATTGACGACCACGTCGATTACGTTATTGGTTGCCAGTATTTCGCCTACGTAATTATCCAACAACGTACTTCCATTGTCCCATCTGGGGCAATTGAACAACGCATGCTCTGCATCTTCACCTTCGACATCACAATCCCAGCATCTTGGGTGTGTCTCTTTCCTAATCGTTCTCTATTAAAAATGCGGGCGTCGTCAATCAGCTTTCTGGTCCAATTATCCTCTCTGCAGTAGAGCTACTCTTCCCTTCATCTTTTATTCGATCACTATCGACATCTTCGGAATGTTATTGTTTTTCCGTATTGCTAGGGCTTTGACACATATCGGTGTGGCATAAAGCACCACCGACTCCCACACTCCGTAATAGTTTCCTAACTGAGTCGATGGGCCCATTGACGTTCGGCAACGATGTCCTAATCGCTCCTATTAGGGTATCAACCATGACACACACCTTTCCTAGATGTAATGAGAATTTTCTATTATTGTCCTATTGCACCCCAAGATACCTAACCTTCTGTTTAGTCATCAACAGGTACTTGCCCATATTGACGTCCTTGACCTTGTGATACGATTTCCGGTAAGTAGAATCACCTCCGTCTTGTCTTGAGCTAATTTCAATCCAGTTTCGGTACACCACCAATTCTTCCGCTACTTCCATATCGGGCCTACCACCAATCGTGGGACTCCTCTGAATTTTCCTACTAGGCTTAAAGGGATCACCTTCCTCGTCCCCCCTAATCCTCGGTGCAACCGATATGGTGACGTTGTGACTTATTCTGATGTCCGACACTATCCTTGGGTTTTCAATACTAACCGCCAACCTCTTGCTGTTCGCCTTTGCCCCAGTCGCTGCTACTGTACAAGGGGGTGCCTGGGGTTCCACCTCCTAGCCAAAACCGTTCGAATGTATCCAATCATAACCAAAAGAACTCGCCAAGTCGTCAACAAAGAGCCAGTATAATAGAAATAAGACATATATAACGAATAAATAAATAAATAAGTATCTAGGAGCAACACATAGTAATATCCTCATAATTAAATATTATCTTAGAAATTTCTACACAGCTACAATAAACTAAATCTATCAAGCTAAATTTATATAACGCTAAACTAAACTAAATATATCAAGCTAACGCCTGCGCTTCAATAAGAGGCCTGATGATACATACACAGATCACCGCATGTATAAATAGATAATATAGTAATAAATAAATAAACAATCAGCTAACTAAATAAATAAATAAATGAATAATAACTAAATAATAAATAAACCAACATAACTAATAATAAATATTAATAATAAATAAGTAAATAAATAAATAATATCAAAACAAATAAATAATAAATAATCAACCAATAGTTAAATAAATAAATAAATAAACGAGTAAAGTAAATAAATAATATATATAAGAAACGCATATACCTGCATTCCCCAACCCACACGACGCCGCGTAACTCAAATAAAGCCTCCACGTACGCAGCACCCTTCATACTCATTTATTCTTATTTATTCACCAAGGAAGTTTGGCTCGAGTGGCAAAATAAATAAAATAAATAAAATAAATAAAATAAACGATATATAACTAGAACTCTGGTCGACCCGACTTTATTTCTTCATAATAGGAACTTAAGTCGAGCCGGCCGTACATACCCTAGTGTGCTGCCCGTAAGGTGGCGACGCCACGCATCGACGCGACAAACCACCTCGCCTGCGCATCGTTCGGCACCACGCGTACGTCCTGCCACTACCATTACAATAATGGCGTCAAATCTATCCACGTGCGCGTCTCGATATTAAAGAAAATCGCGTATTTCTTGTATCTCCCGTCGTCGCGCAATGCGAGTGCTACATCACATCCAGTAATACTCAATAACAATTCTTACCCGCTAGTATAAGCTCTACGGCGAATACAATCCTCTCCACGCCACGCAGGTGCTCGCCGAGCCCCTGTTTGCCAGCAGGAGCCCGCGACCCGCTGCCCAATCGGTAAGCGTCCGTCCCCGAGAGTTGGTCCTGGGATTTCCCCATTGCATCGAGTGGGCATTGAAGTCCCAGAGGACGAGTACCTTGCGGGGGAGGCATCTTCCGACGCGCTCGCCGACCCGTTCCAGGAAGTCCCTGTACGCAGCCAGGTCGATGTTGGGGGAGTCGTATACCGCTACCACCATTACTCCACTCCCGTATGGTCTGGAAGAGCAGATCTTGCGCCCTTCTCGACCTACAGAGATTGCACTGGAGGAGGCGCTTGAACTACTCGGTCACCTCTATGGCCTCCTCCCGACCATCTGCCGCTGCTGCTTTGGCGGTTCTCCCTGGTGTCCTTTCCGCAGCTGCTGGCTCGCGGATTGGTCTCCTCATCTTGACTTTCGGGGGGGGGGGGCATTCCGCACCGCCCATCCTGTGATTGGCGGGCGTCCCGAGCGACTCGCACAGGGAGCACTTGGGAGCAGAGGCGGGGCAGCCTCTGGCGCGGTGTCCACTTCCGCCGCAACTGTAACACAGGTGCCCTCGATCCTCGTTGGACACGCATGTTGCGCGTACGTGCCCCACCTCCAGGCACCTGAAGCGCTGCAGGGGCCGCTACGGGATGGCTCGAATCCTGGCGGTTGACCAGCCCAGGGCTATTTTTCCTGCCTGGGATACTTTCCGGGCTCCTGCCACCGGGCACTTGATCCAGGCAGACCCTAGGCCACCTCTGCCGCCGTTCTCGCCGACCTGAACCTCCGCGCAGCCGCATCCTGCCGCCGAGGCCAGTGCTTTCCGCAGCTCCTCCTTCTTGACCGAGATGTCTATCCCGGTCTCTCGAAGCTCCGCCATCCCGGTAGGCGTGGCGACTCTCGCCGCAGTTGGGTATAGCGCCTCGGCCAGACGCGTCGCCAGCAGCGTCGCCAGCAGCGTCGCCAGCAGCGTCGCCAGCAGCGTCGCCAGCAGCGTCGCCTTTTCCCTGTCCCTGTCTCCAGGGACTCTGATGATGATGGCGCCCGTCATCGCCTTCTTCATCCCCACCTGCTCCACGCCGAGCTCCGAGAGCGGGTCCTTCGCTCCGGCTGCCTCGAGGACGTCGGCGTACGACATCCTTGCTCCCTCGTTCAGCGTCAGAGTCACCGCGGATGTTCGCGGTGCGCGAGGGAGCTTGACCGCCTCGGTGCCTGCGACGGTCCTCTGCTTGTTGCGGCGGCGCTCGCTTTCGCCGCGCCTGTCGTCCTGGTCTGGGATTGCTGCTGGCGTACCCTCGTCGGCGGTGCCACGTTCGCCCCTTTCCGCGCTGTCTCTCCTCCAACGGCGACGGCTGTCTTCCTCTGATTTTTGTTCTTCCGTCTCTTCTTCCTCGCCTCTACCACTCTCCACTCCCCACCCTCCTGCTCCCTCGGGAGTGTAACGTCAATTCACATCAGAGACCAGGCCACACACCACGGACAGGATGGCACCCAGATGTCTGCATATCCTTGGCGCGCACCCTCAATAGCCTTAGAGTAATGTTGTCTCATCGAAATTTGTTACTTGTCATCCAAACTCCAAGGTAAATATATTAAATTAATATACACAATGTATCCGGTTGATCTCAGACCACACATATATTTCGAAATTTATTTTTTATTTATGCCAAATTTAAATAGATATTATTCGTTTTATATGATTAACAAACCATTCCTTATTCAAATCAACTATATAATATTTTCTCTATTGTTGTGCTTCTTAACTCTTATCATTCTAGTTGAAATTATAAATATTCGATTCAATTGCATTTTGTTCTTAATCGAAGTGACCCAGGATCAATGGACAATCGACGTGGAGACCGAATACTAGTTTTCTTGCCATTATTTCGCGGTTATGCGTTCGGAATGATGAATACGGCAATAAGTTGCGGTGCAGCTGTGTACATAATGCGAAATTTCGAGATAGAAACGTTACTCAGTTCCGTAGAAAAATACAGAATTACGCATATACCTTTGGTCCCTCCAGTTTTAATTAGGTCCTGCGAAGCATCCAATGGTGCCAAATTGCGATTTTAGCAGCGTGAGAGAGATCGTTTCCGGTGCGGCAACGCTGCCGCCGGATGTAGCTTTTTCGTCCAAACTACCTAACGTAATACGTTATAACGTTATTCTATAAAACGTAATACGTTATAACGTTATACGGTAAAACGCAATACGTTATAAAATTATATTATATAACGTAACACGTTATAACGTTATACTACCTAACGTAATACGTTATAACGATATACTATAAAACGTAATACGTTATAACGTTACACTATAAAGCATAATATGTTAAAACGTTATACCATATAACGTTATACTATATAACGTAATACGTTATAACGCTTTCAGTGTAACGTCATACGTTATAACGTTATTCTATGTAACGTCATACGTTATAAAATTATACTATATAAAATAATACATTATAACGTTATACTATAAAAAGTAATACATTATAACGTTATACTATATAACGTAATACATTATAACGTTATACTATATAACGTAATACGTTATTACGTTATACTATATAACGTAATACGTTATAACTTTATACTGTATATCGTAATATGTTATAAAGTTATACTATATAACGTAATACGTTGTAACTTTATACTATAAAACGTAATACGTCATAAAGTTTAAGTATATAACGTTATAGTATATAACATAATACGTTATAACGATCTACTATATAACGTAATACGTTATAATGCTACACTGCCTAACGTAATTCGTTATAAAGTTATACTATCTAATGTAATACGTTATAACGTTATACTATACAATGTAATACGTTAGAATGTTATTCCATAAAACGTAATACGTTATAACGTTATACCATATATCGTAATACGTTATAACGTTATTCTATAATATGCAACACGTTATAACATTATACCATATAACGTAATACGTTATAACGTTATACCATATAATGTAATACGTTATAACGTTATTCTATGAAATCCAATACGTTATAACGTTATGCCATATAACATAAAACGTTAAAGCGTTATTCTATGCAACGTAATACCTTATAAAATTATACTATATAACGCAATACGCTATAACGTTATACCATATACTGTAATACGTTATAACGTTATACTATATAACGTTATACTATATAACGTAATACGTTATAACGTTACACTATAAAGCATAATATGTTAAAACGTTATACCATATAACGTTATACTATATAACGTAATACGTTATAACGTTATTCTGTGTACCGTCATACGTTATAACGTTATTCTATGTAACGTCATACGTTATAAAATTATACTATATAAAATAATACATTATAACGTTATACTATATAAAGTAATACATTATAACGTTATACTGTATAAAGCAATACATTATAACGTTATACTATATAACGTAATACGTTATTACGTTATACGATATAACGTAATACGTTATAACTTTGTACTGTATATCGTAATACGTTATAAAGTTATACTATATAACGTAATACGTTGTAACTTTATACTATAAAACGTAATACGTCATAAAGTTTAAGTATATAACGTTATAGTATATAACATAATACGCTATAACGATATACTATATAACGTAATACGTTATAATGCTACACTGCCTAACGTAATTCGTTATAAAGTTATACTATCTAATGTAATACGTTATAACGTTATACTATACAATCTAATACGTTAGAATGTTATTCCTTGGAACGTCATACGTTATAACGTTACACTATATAATGAAATACGGTATAACATTATACTATATAACGTAACACGTTAGAACGATATTCTCTAAAACGTAATACGTTATAACGTTATCCCATTTGACGTAAACCGTTATAACGTTATTCTACAAGACGTTAAACGTTATAACGTTATGCCATATAATGTAATACGTTATAACGTTATTCTATAAAATGCAATACGTTATAACATTATACCATATAACGTAATACGTTATAACGTTATACCATATAACGTAAAACGTTAAAGCGTTATTCTATACATCGTTATACGTTACAAAATTATACTATATAACGCAATACGCTATAACGTTACACTATAAAACATAATATGTTATAACGTTATACCATATAACATTATACTATATAACGTAATACGTTATAACGTTATTCTGTGTAACGTCATACGTTATAACGTCACGCTATATAATGTAATACGCTAGTACGTGATACTATATAACGTAATACGTTATAACTTTACACTATAAAACGTAATATGTTATAACGTTATACCATATAACGTTATACTATATAATGTACTACGTTATACCTTTACACTATAATACGTAATACGTTACAACGATATACAATATAACGTTAAACTCTATAACGTAATACGTTATAAAGTAATACCATATAACGTAATACTTTATAACGTTATTCTATGTAACGCCATGCGTTATAACGTTATTCTATGTAACGTCATACGTTATAAAATTATACTATATAAAGTAATACATTATAACGCTATACTATATACAGTAATACATTATAACGTTATTCTCTAAAACGTAATACGCTATAACGTTATAACATATGTCGTAATACGTTATAACGTTATTCTACAAGACGTTAAACGTTATAACGTTATGCCATATAATGTTATACGTTATAACGTTATTCTATAAAATGCAATACGTTATAACATTATACCATATAACGTAAGACGTTATTACGTTATTCTATATAACGTAATACGTTATAACGTTATACTACCTAACGTAATTCGTTATAACGTTATACTATCTAATGTAATACGTTATAACGTTATACTATACAATGTAATACGTTAGAATGTTATTCCATAAAACGTGATACGTTATAACGTTATACCGTATATCGTAATACGCTATAACGTTATTCTGTGGAACGTCATACGTTCTAACGTTACACTATATAATGTAATATGGTATAACGTAATACTATATAACATAATACGTTATTACCTTATTCTATATAACGCAATACGTTATAACGTTATTCTGCGGAACGTCATGTGTGATAACGTTAATCTATATAATGTAATAGGGTATAACGTTATACCCTATAACGTAATACGTTATAACGTTATACCATATAACGTAATACGTTATAACATTGTACTATATAACGTAATACGTTATTACGTTATTCTATATAACGTAATACTTTATAACGTAATACGTTATAAAGTTATTCTGCGGAACGTCATGCGTTATAACGTGACTCTATATAATGTAATACGGTATAACGTTATACCACATAACGTAATACGTTATAAGGTTATACCATACAACGTAATACGTTATAACGTAATAATATATAACATAATACGTTATTACCTTATTCTATATAAAGTAATACGTTATAACGTTATTCTGCGAAACGTCATGCGTTATAACGTTGCTCTATATAATGTAATACGGTATAACGTTATACTACATAACGGAATACGTTAGAACGTTATTCTCTGTAACGTTATAAGTTATAACTTGACACTATATAATGTAATACGTTATTACGTTATACTATATAACCTAATACGTAATGACTTTATACTATATAACGTAATACGTTATAACGCTATACTATATAACGTAGTACGTTATAATGCTACAATACCTAACGTAATACGTTATACCGTTATACTATCTAATGTAATACGTTATAACGTTATACTTTATAACGTAATACGTTATAACATTATACCATATAATGTAAAACGTTATAACGTTATTCTATGAAATGCAATACGTTATAACGTTATACCATATAACGTAATACGTTATAACGTTACACTATATAATGTAATATGTCATTACGTTGTACTATAAAACGTAATACGTTATTACGTTATGCCATATAGTGTAATACGTTATAACGTTATCCTATGAAATGCAATACGTTATACCGTTATACCATGTAACGTAATACATTATAGCGTTATTCTATGTAACGTCATACGTTATGAAATTATATTATATAAAGTAATACGTTATAACGTTATGCTATATAACGTAATACGTTATAACGTTATACCATATAATGTAATACGCTATAATTTTATTCTATAAAATGCAATACGTTATAACGTTATACCATATAACGTAATACGTTATAACGTTATTCTATGTAACGTCATACGTTATGACGTTACACAATACATCGTAACACCTTATAACATTATACTATATAACGTAATACGTTATAACTTTATACTATAAAACGTAATACGTTATAACGTTATTCTATAAAACGGAATACGTCATAACGTTATACCATATAACGTAATACGTTATAATGTTATACTATATAACGTCATACGTTATAACGTTACACCATATAATGTAATATGTCATTACGTTATACTATAAGACGTAATACGTTATAACGTCATACCATATAACGTTATACTATATAATGTAATACGTTATTAGGTTACACTATCTAACGTTATATGTTATTACGTTATTCTATAAAACGGAATACGTCATAACGTTATACCATATAACGTAAAACGTCATAACGTTATACCATATAACGTAATACGTCATAACGTTATACCATATAACGTAATACGTTATAATGTTATACTACTTAACGCAATACGTTATTACGTTATTCAATGTAACGTAATACGTTATAACGTTATTCTGCGGAACGTCATGCGTTATAACATTTCTCTATATAATGTAATACGATATAACGTTATATTATATAACGTAATACGGTATAACGTTATACCATATAACGTAATACGTTATAACGTTATACCATATAACGTAATACGTTATAACTTTATACTATATAACATAATACGTTATTACGTTATTACGTTATTACGTTATCCTATAGAACGTAATACGTTATAACGTTATTCTGCGGAACGTCATGCGTTATAACGTTATTCTATATAAGGTAAATCGGTATAACGTTATACTATATAACGTAATACGTTATTACGTTATTCTATCTAACGTAATACGTTATAAAATTGTACTTGTCGGAGATAAGGTGACACCGGTGCCTTCCCTCTGAAACCTCGGGAAGATCCATAGAAACATTGTAATTAAAATCTACAGTTGTAACTAAACGATTTGCCGTCATTCTAACCAAGTGTATTTGTTTAAGTCTTGTGACAATGAGCTTGGGCTCAAGGCGACAATTAGTCGCCGAACGTGGCCGCGGTCAACGGGACGAACTCTCCATCTAACAAAGGCATGAAGTAACCCTATAGCTCTCCTTAAAAGAAAGATTTGTAGCGGCACGTGGCAGTAAACATTCAAACGGTTTCTATCCCGTAGCTCGCCGCACGTAGATCCTATTCTCCGGGCAGGATGTTTACCAGATGCCGACGCGTCTCCGCAGTACGTGATCGGCTAGCCCGAGGACCGTTATAAACACTAATATCTAGGTACCTGAAATCCTTAAACAGATAAACAATCTTTGTCCTAGTTACAGGAAAACAGGAGAGACCTATTATTCCACGAACGACGTCTCCCACTAGCAACCTTCCCTCGAGGGCGGCTAGCATCCTTTCCTAACTACCGATATGGAGATTGGCCAATTAGCAGCAACGTCAATTTCCCTTACTTTCCGAACGTAGGATATCCCCGACGAATCCGATGATCTCGTGTCCTTAGACACGCCCCATCATAGTTTTCCTCTGAGGTATCACCGGGACGGAAAGTCATTCTCTCTTGCGATTTTATCGACAAAAAGATTAACGCCTTGCGGTCAGTGAATATTAACAAAGAATCCGACTTAGATTTTGCGAGTGCGTACGACTACCATCCCGTTGTCCGCGGATTCGTTATCGAACCTAAGGCCATTGTCACTAGCGTCGCGAGTGTGTGATCATTGTGAGTTTGTGTCAACTCTGTAACATTTTTGCGTGTGTCAATAAAAGTAACTTCGGTGTAAGAAAATGGATAGCTTCAGTGAAGAATCCTTACCTGTCCCAAGCCCCCGCCACGAGGACGACTCGGGCCCAGATTCGGACATTGACTCAACATATATATTACAATTATTTTATTTAATTACATATAAAATTTATATAAATTTATTTGAAGATTATTAATAATTTTTTTTTATTTGATAAATTTTATAAATTTTTTAAATTTTAATATATTTTATAAGTTTCTATATTTTAAATTTTAATGTTTTAGTAAAAATTTATTTATTTATATATATATAAATATATAATATAAATGAAATAATTTAATGATTAGTAATTTAATTAGAATAATGTTAATAAATTTAATTTATAAATATTTTAAAAGTATTTAATATTATTTTAATTAAATTTTTTATATATTGATATAAATATATAATTATAAAATTTTGAATTTATTTTAGACTGATGAAAATTGGTCACCTTACGATCGCGTTGGTTTATTTATGCTGGTCGAGGGGATACCGGTAAATTTCCATTCGCCTTTGTTAGCCGGTTGCATGAAGCGGCGACATTGTTTTTGCCCGAAGTTTACTTATTATTATTACAGTATGTCCTAACGTTGTTGATACTCCGAGGCAAGATCACACGTGGCTCGATTTGTCCCTCAGCTCGTGTGTCGCTACAATATTATATAAATTTTTATGTATGGGATGCGGAACAAATTAAGCGGGTCTGAAAAAAGCAAATTCTTGAACTAAAACAGCAACAATTATTAGTAGCAAAAATATCGAAAGTAATAAGAAGAAGTTGTAAAATACACGATTTCTTAAAAATGTTGCAGATTATGACAAAAAGAAAAGCACTGGTCGGTCGTCATCGTTATCCGATCGTGATAAGCGAGCAATTTTGCATGTAGCAAGTACCAGTACTATTTTCAGACGAAAAATAATCAACTTGGATGATCCTGATGGGATTATTTTCATGACATAGGAAAAGAGACAATGTCGGCAATTCGAAGACAAATAGGAGGAGGCAGCGTGATGGTTTGGGCCGGCATCAGTTATTTCGGCAAGACATGTATCAAGTTCATCGATGGGAGAGTGAATAGTGTCCGGTACATAAATTTATTCAACGAACAAATAAATAATCATGCAGAACGCGTTTCTGGACCTGATTACATCTTTCAACAAGATAATGCACCTGTACACACATCAGGATTGGTCCAATCATACTTTAGTGCAAATATATATCAGTTTTGCCGTGGCTAGCACGCTCCCCGGGCCTTAATGTTATTAAAAATTGCTGGGCAGAACTTGTTCACGGCGTATACGCGAATGGAAAGCAGTGTCAACACGTACAAGAAGTAAAAAATGCAATTGTACGCGAATGGGATACATTGAGTCAAAATTATATTCAGAAACTACATAAATCGATAGCAAATCGTACAATAGAAGTAATAGAAAATAAAGGGGGATGTACTCATTTTTTTTTGTTACACACTAAATCTCATAATATTTTTAATTATTTTCAACAAACCGCATATCCTGAGCTCATAATGTTTTGATACTATACGTTACAGACGAAAAGCGTTACATGCGTCATTGAGCAATTGAAGATAGCTCACATGGGCTATCTCTTTCATGGGCATGATCGCATTCAAAGATCATGGTTTATATAAAATAAGTAGTTACATTGAAAGGCAAGAATCGCACGCTAAAAATGTGGGAAAAATGACAAATAAGGAAAAATTCCACAGGATCTTAGGGCATGTAAACTTTAATTATTTAGATACAATGTGTAAAAAAAATTAGTTGAGGGAATGCCAGAAAATTTTGAGTAAGTACAATTAAAATGTGGCACACGTGTCCAAAATAAAATGCACAATTTACCGTTCCAAAATAACCGTAGTAGAGCACGCGAGATGTTCGAATTAGTACATACCGATTTAAATGGACCTCATAAAAATACCGGGTTTGATGGATCTAAATATTTCTTAACATTTATAGACGATTACAGTAAGTGCGCATTGATTTATACTTTGAAATCAAAAGATGAAGGTTACATTTGTTTCCTTGATTATACCAACAAAATGGAAAATCTTACTGGTAAGAAGATAAAGAGATTAAGATGCGATAATGGAAAAGAATATATGAACAAAAACATGTACAATCTAACTAGGGCAATGGAAATTGTCCTGGAACCATGCCCACCTTATGTTCACGAATTAAATGGAGCAGCTGAGCGCTACAATAGAACAATTATGAATTCCGCTAGATGCTTATTACATGATTCAAAGCTGAATATTAAATATTGGCCGGAAATAGTTAGAGCCGCGGCGTACTTAAAAAATAGGACCATTACGAACACATATGAAAATAAAGCACCATTTGAAATATTTTTTAAAAGGAAACCGAACAGAAATAATTTAAGATTGTACGGAAGTAGAGTTTTCGTAAGAATACCTGAAATTAAAATAAATTCGAAATGGGACAAAATAGCAGACACTGGGATACTTGTAGGTTATGAAAACATTGGATATAGGATCCTAGTTAATAATAAAATTATAATTGCAAGGCACGTAGAATTTATAGATGAAGATGATAATTTAGACGGATTTCAAGGAGAAGATGAATCAGACAATGAAACAGAAAAGGATTTTGACGAACATTCGGATTCAAACGAAATTCATGAAAATGAAATAAATGACGAAAAGGTCGAGCAAGTTGCAATAAAAGCGGAGAGAAAGTTAAGTAACAAATCAGAAAGAAAACTTGAGGACATAGAAAATAATTTGAGAAGGTCAGGACAGGGAAGAAAGAAACCTCAAAGATATGGCCAAACGAGCTCATATTTCATTTATGTGAATGTAGTTAGCGCAGACAGTCCTCAAACCTATGAAGAAGCTTTAAGTGGAGATGACAGCGGTTCATGGAAAGAAGCAATGGATCGAGAAATGAATAGTTTAATCAAAAATAAGACCTGGCAACTAGTAGAGAAACCAAAAGACAAAAAAGTATTAGACTTGAAATGGGTATATACGAATAAATCTGATAATCGTAAGAAAGCACGATTAGTCGTTCGAGGCTTCCAACAAAATGAAGTACTGGAAGATTTATACTCTCCAGTGGCAAAAATGCAAACGTTGAAGTTATTACTATCTTATTGTTGTCAATATGGTTTGACGATTATGCAAATGGATGTAGAAACAGTATTCCTAAACGAAACTATAAAATCGGAAGTATTTGTAAAACAACCTATAGGTCACGACAATAAAAGCGGGAAAGTATGTAAATTAACAAAAACGTTATATGGATTGCATGAAAGTTCAAGAGCTTGGTATGAATGTTTCCACGAGTATATGAAAAAATTAGGATTTCAAAGAAGTAAGAGTGATTATTGTCTGTATATGAAGTATGAGAGCGATGATGTTATATATTTAATTCTATTCGTAGACGACTTATTAACATGTGGAAAAAACAAAAGAAAAATCCATGAGATTAAAAACAAATTGTCAAACCAATTTGCGATGAAGGACTTAGGTGAAGTAAAGACTTACTTAGGAATAAACATTGAATACGATAATAAGAAGTGTAAGATGAAATTAGATCGAAGTAGTTATATAGAGTCATTAGCGAAACAATATAATATAGAAAATAGTAAATTTTACATCAATAGTATAATTTACATCAATGGAACAAAACTTAAGTTTAGAACCCGCACAATCAGCCTCAGACGATATAAGATATAGAAATCTCATAGGAGCTTTATTATATATTAGTACTGGAACAAGATTAAACGTTAGAGATAGTGTAAACTATTTAAGTCGATTTCAAAACAGTTACAACGAGACCCACTATAAATATGCATTGAGAATTTTGAAATATTTATATTTAACTAGGAAATTAAAGTTATAAAAACTTATAAAAGAAATTTGAATGCTGAAGTTATTGATTGTTTTGTTGACGCTGATTGGGCTGGAGATAAAGTAGATAGAAAATCCACTACGGGATTTATCATAAGATTTTTCGGAAACGCAATTTACTGGAAATCAAGAAAGCAAAGTGGCGTGACAAAATCATCAACAACCGCCGGGTATGTAGCTTTATCGGAAGCTGTGAGCGAAATTAAATTTGTAAGAGAATTGTTGAAAGATTTCAAAATAATGATCGAGACGCCAATAAAAATTTACGAAGATAATTCTGGAGCGATTGCGATATCAAAATTTGGTAGCTTGACAAAAAATTCTAAGTATATTGAAGTTCATTTCCATTTTGTGCACGAAAGTTACGAAAATAAAGAGATTGACATTATAAAAGTAGATTCAGAAAATAATGTAGCTAATATTTTAACGAAGGCTATAGGGAGAAACAAATTTGAAAATTTTAGATTACTTTTAAGAATAGTTTGATTGACTTATAAAAGGAAATGAATATGCAGCACAAAAAATTGAGGAGGTGTGTTGAGATTTGTATAATTTTCTGTGCTGGACTGGGTTAAGTGCGTAGTAGAGATACTTGTATGTGGGTATCAGTGTGTGGAGGTATGTGTGTGGGCGGCGTCTCGAAAGCAGATCAATGTAAACTGTTCAGTCGGTTAACAGTCGGGTATAGAAGAAAGTGGTGAGACGCGTGCAAGTGTGTATCGATGAATATATAAGAAATCCTCCATAAAATAAATATATTACTACTCTAATGTTAATCCTCAGTATCAATTTAGTGTTCCTATAACATTATTTCGGCTTCAAAGATCGACAATTCTCAACATTAGTACAAAAATCTGAGCAAACCAATAATCAGATTACCCACTACTAAATCTATCAACATTCTATTCCTCAGAAGTTCTCCCAGAAAATTTTAAGTACGCGCATCGTATCTTTTTAAAACCTATCACATCATTGATCGCGTCTCGCCGCTAACAGAATCTCTAGTACCACTATTCGCCAATTTTCACTAGCCCTTTTATTGCCATAACTTGAAAGCGTATAAATGCCAGAAAGAATATCTCCACGTCCCGTAACCGGAGGCTTTTCATTTTCCAGAATTGTTGAATTTCGCGTTGTACGCCTGGAAAAGGGGCGAGAGTACACGTACGCGAGCCCACTACGATTAATCATTCTGTTTTTCGATGCTGCCTCTCCCGACTTCGTGCTACCTCGTTTTTTTTTTCGTTTTCGGCCAGTTATCATGGAGGAGTCGGGGGTAATTGTTTGCTCACAGTACGAATAACAAGGGCGTCAAAAGCCGGACGAGCCAGCAGATTCGTTAGGCAAGTATTTAACGAAAAATGACGCGGCGTTTCCCCGAGCTGTCTCCACCCATTCTCGTCCGGTTAGTTTGTGTTTTAACTCGTTACGTCCATCCCTTTCATCGATCAAAAAAAGAACTACTACTACTACTACTACTACAAATACTAAAAGCGAGCATAATGACAAAGTAGTAACAAGAATGACTTCCCGTACTCTGGATAGTCCAGAGGATGCGGAGTCATTGGTAGTTACCTTCTTCTATGGCAGTTTGCCGGGCTTCTTCGGCTCGTAACCTCTTCTTTCTTCGGGCGCAATGCCCACTGAAACTTACATCTAAGCTCGAGACTTTCTAAATAGCAAACCAAAAAATAAAGTACAAAGGTGAAATAAAAAGATAAATCGCGGAAGCTGATCCAAGTGCACATAAATGAACAACGATCATATAGCGATCGCTGTCCGTTCGCATCTGCATGCTCGAGCAATATTAACGTTCGTTTCGAAAACTACTCGCGATCACGACCGCGAAATTAAATAAATCGACGAGCAAAGCCAGACGCGATGACACGTTCCATTCGTGTCAGCTTTACCGTCGATTATTCGAATGAAATTCCCTGAAGCAGGTTGGTCACTCGAAAACGCGTCTACCCGATCAGAGGTTCACCTCCACGGTTCTCACACATATCACCAGGGCGCAAGAGCCTCCACTAGAGAGAATGTCCCGAGATGCCTCCAACACCCGAGCTTAACACGCAACATGTACACTCTAATTTACGTACCATTTTCCTGAAATCGACTGACGAAGGCTAGTGACCATTGCGCAAAAAGTGATAAAACACATCTAAAGAAATTATATCGTTAAAATAAATATAAGTAAACTTGGAATTATAATTGTAATTTACAGCAATATTAACAGCGTGTTACGCTTAATCGTGTAGCTAATATTACCACGAATTGTGATTGTATTGATACGTCTCCACATTTTTCGTATCTTAAGTTGTAGCGAATGAGAAGAACGACGCAATTCCACAGCCTAACCACACACACACACACACACAATGTGGAAAATACGTCGTGCACGATACCCTAACACATGGTCAGCAGCTGAGAAATTTTTGCATTAATTATAGTCATCGTGCCCAATGTCTTTTTCCCATTCAAGTAACACCTGAGCACGTGAATGACATCCTGACAATGGGCACGGCAATTGTTAAATCTGAAAATCCTAATCTAAAAGCATGATTAGTTTGTCTCATTTGTATTTAACGGACTAACGTCCTTTGATTTTACATTTTATTGCTTCGTTTTGGATTATAATAACTCTGCTTTATTAATTTAATAAATTACTGAAATTTTAATATTATCAAAAAAGTAACATTAATTGAAAAAAGACTAAGACTCGATGAAATAGAATAATTGTCTCTAAATGCATTACCAAGATAGAAATAATCTTCGGCAATCTCTTCGTCAAAGCACATTTCCAAAAATGCAGAAACAGCGTTCAAAATTATTGCTTTGTTTCAAAAATCTGCCTGTCGCGAAGTTTCTTCTTGCACATAAAATTTCACACATTCTTGTACGGAAAAGAAATAAATTTTAATTCATATTTTAAATTCTACTTACGTTTATAGTATCTGAAGTCAAACAAAAGAATGTGATATATTATAATTAATATTGTCACAAAATGAATGTATCGCGTATTGCATGTATCGTCATTATCATTGAGTAAAAATTGCATCTTTCATTCCAACGAAATCGGAGGGCATCCGATTTTTCCTTCGGTACCTCTTATTTATACTAAAATTCATTGCTTAAGATTAAGTGTATTTATGTCATACAAGTATATTCGTCTAGATATTTGCCTTTTGCAAATATTTATACTGAATACTATTATACATATTTGTCAGTACCACGAATATATTCTCAAATTTATATGTTTAAACTAATTATTAAAAAATTAATGATTATAATCGCGATGTGTAAGAAGACCTATCCTGAACTAATAAATAAAGATATGAAAAAAAATGTTACTACTCACGGGTGTAAAAAATACCCGCGGTCACTATGCTCGCAAAAAATTCTACATAATACAACCAGTCACCCGTGCCGATTCGGACCTTTCATCCTACGACATAATTGAGTGACCGGAGGAACCAAAACGCATGCGACTCACCATTAGAAGCGGAGAAGCGGAAAACGTTCCCATCGACACTGCATTATCTCAGCAAATATCATTTCAAAGACTAACATCAGGCAGGAACTGTCGAAAATCCAATGGTGGAAATGGAGGTTATGAAAAATCTGTTACAACACAAAATACGATAAGTGATCGCTGATTATTTGGAATGTTGGAGATTGTGAAAAATGGAAATTTATTACACTCCTAACTTTAGTAATAATAAAGATTGAAATTCTAATAAACATCCATAAATGTAAAAACTGAAACTCTAATATAAAAGTTTAAAATCTAGAAATCAAAAATCTAACGATTTTTTAAATATATTAGTCATTTGTTTTATAATTTGGTATTAAGACTTTAACACTTTTTTTATTTTAATAGAAGAATAATCTTAGAAAACCCTAACCTATGAAATTTTCAATCAAATTGTATTTCTTAATCAATAGTATTGAAAGCAAAATATACAGAATACACATAATTCAAGTAAGATATGTGAAGTTACTTACATTCTTGGCTTTTGAGCCATCGTTGGAGCATTCCCAAAAAAGACAAAGAAGTTTAAGCTGTGATATGTCTATAACAAAACAGAAAATATCATTAATATTGTTAATACACAATGATAAGCATGGAAATTTAACAACAATAAAGACTAAACTCTGATAAGTATATAAATTGAAACTCTAATATAAAAGTTTGAGAATAAAACATTCACTGATTTTTGATACGTATCAGACAGTTTTATTGTACCTTAATGTTAAGATTTTAAGACTTTATTTCAATTAAAAAGGACATTTACAGCTTTCTAAATTATCAATCGTTTTATTGTATAATTAACAATATTTCACAAAAAAATATATAATAAATAGAACAAATTGAAATACAATATGTAAAACTACTTACATTCTTGAGATCCTGCAGAGGCTTTGTCTTCTTGATGCACTGACTCTATTATCGAAAAAGAATATTCAAAAGAATATAAAATAAGACCACATTACCACGACCGCAAAAATTATAACCGGCGAACAAGAGCTCTAATGTCGCGTAGAAAATTGTTTGATAAAATTTGACTACTTTCGCGTGTGATTATTTAATTGAATTTAATCAAAACGACCGTGATTGGAAAATATTGAAAAATACTTTTGCGGAGCAAACACTGACTCTACAAACCGCATTGCACGCGGTCAAAAATATTCCCTAAAAATAGAGTTGTTTATGGGTAGTGTGGGATGGGATGGGATGGGGAGTAGAAAAAAAGCGAAATATAGTTTCGATGTCTTTCATCTTTTCTCTATCAAACGTTTATTTAGAAAATAGTGCTACTTTTCTTTTACGTATGAAAAATATTAATTTAAAATTACAAGATATTTCTAGATATCGAACAAATGTTTGCGAATACCATGAATGCAATGTAAGCAGTTGCAAGAATTATACTATGAATGTTCGTTACTAGAATATGAGATATACACTCCACTAATACACTAGAATACAGTTGAAAATATTTGCAAGATTTCGAAAGTTCACAACTAAATATACTTAAATAATACTACAGAAACGCATGCGAAATTTTGTTTTGAAGTACTTGAGTTTACTTGCGCGTCATCTCTATCAAAAAAAATATATGTTACGAAGTTAAAAAATATAGTAATGTATAATGCGAAAAACACAGTAATGAAAGTAATAAAGAACCGACGCCACCAATAGGTTATAATACGTTACAAACCTGACGCAACGCTATCGACGTTATCGGTACGAAATGAGACGACTAAATGACTCCTTGTACGTTAGTTTCGCCGAGTAACTTACAAAGTGTGAGGGAGGGGGGAAGGGGGACACAAGAGCCGGTGGCACAAGCAGCTACGCAGTTAACGATCTAGACAAAGAAATGTATACATCAACAAAAACATTCCTATTCTACGAAGCACTTTCTTTCGAATTGCGCAGCACAATTCTTTCTCTACGTCGATATTTACAAATATCGTACAATAATTCGTAGCCCTACTGGCAACATCACAGACACATTTGTCTAACTTATTACTTTAGTTACCTTACTTTATAATCTTAATTTCGTTAAACAAAGCAAGATTGAAACAACAGCATGGAGAAAGTGAAAAATTACTTAAAATTACTGTTCCGCAATGACACAGTATGCAGATGAAGTCTTAAGCGCTTTTTGAGTGCGTATTCGCTTTTAATACTAATATAAAAATAATAAAAGTGGAACGATATTTATTTTTAAGTCCAAAATGTAGTAAGAGAATAATTTTTTCACGGTTGAAAGTTTGAAGTCCATTGATATTTTCTCTATATCATTTTTATTATCACGACGTAGTACCTGAAGTTTTGACCGATCTAATGATTTTTATTCTTAGAAATATCCTGAATGAACGGGGAATTAAGAAATGTGTAATGAAGGATATAAATAATGGAAATTAATTATGGTGGAGGAATCAACGAAGAAAAGTTATTTTGCTAATTATTATACGAATGAATATTCAAAATGTCGCTCAACGACTACTAAACTATTTAATTAACACTAACCTCACCACCCCTAGTCAAATGACTGGTTTAAATATCTAATTTAAAATTGTACATTTATCGTTATATCTTTTGTTCATTTAGCTTTACGTGAATTTTTATATTCTCCGATTAATTGATTTCTCAACTTTTAAAACCAGTTATTTGACCGGGCCTGGTGAGATTAGTGTCAAAAGCCAGCCTGATATTTTCTTCAATTTCTGATCTTCGGTTGATTTTCAGTATTTTGCATTCACTTTTCACCAAAAATTAGATGTGACAAACGAAATGCAATGTAAGACCTGCTAGCGTTTAGCAGATGCAAGTATTGATCCAGATTTCTGTATCGAAGAAAGCAAGGATAACACAAATCAACCTTGTTGCGTTTCGTGTAAAAGTTTTGGTCATCCTGTTCACATCAAGATTGCTCTCTCAACGCTTATTGTCAGTGTTAAAAAGGCAATGGCAAAAGAGAATGTGGAATATTAACGAAGAGCGAAACAAATAAACAACAACAAGTAACAAGAAACAAATAACTCAAAAATTACTTGCAGTAAAATTCCATCGAATAGTAAACTAGATAATTGTCCTAACCTCTGTATTCCCTTATTTCATCGCGATATATCTGATGGCTAAATATGAAAAGAGATTCCGCGAGTCGAAACGCGCCATAACTGACGCGACGATATTAGCGTATATAGCGATATTAGCGGTAGCGTTCGACTTTGTTGTCGTATTTCACCTTGTCGTTATGAACAAACAGCACACTGAGGAACGTGTAATGTAAGATATTCGCGCGTTGCGGTAAATGCATAAGCGATAATGAGCTTTGTAGAAATAATCAATTAATTAATATTCACCAAATACTAACACGCACGTGCACTTTCTGGGAACGCTTCACTATCCGCCGTAGATATTGCAGGTTCGAGCGGCCATGCGAGTAAGATTCGTTTCTTTAATTATAGCGGAGTTATTATAACACTCGCGATGACGTTATTTTGTGAAGCGGTAATACGCGTAATAAATTTACTATTAAGACGCGCACGTGTGTAGAACTGACGCCATTTACGTGATGGGTAACGTTAGGACGCATGCGCTAGCGGGTCGCGTCGAACATATGTGGTGGTTCGCCTCGTCGATGCGGCATCGTTTAAGAGTATGTACGGTCGGCTCGGTGTAAGTTCCTATTATGAAGGAATAAAGTCGGGTCGATATGATCTCCAGGGCTGAGCTGAAAGGGTTCATACAAGCCTTGGCGGGTGCAGCGCAGATGTTAAATGTTTCAGTCAAAAAATTTCAGTTGGATAAAGATAAGGATGAGGGGATTAGGGAGATAGGAAATTTGATTAAAGGCATCCTGTCTTCCTTGGAACAATGTGGAGAGCAGAAGGCTAGAAGGAGAAAGAGAAGAAGAGAGCCTATCGAGATCGAAAGAAGGGTAGACAGGACAGAAAGAATGAAAGAAGCGATGATGACTAAAGGCGGATAGCCTAAAAGGAAAGTGGTATCGCCGGCTGAAACAATGAGAGTAGTGGAACTTAAGAGGCCCCGAAGAGGAGAGGCCACATACGCCGAGGCGTGTGGGAGGAAAATCAGGAAGGTAAGGAGTGAACAGGATTATAGTGAGGATTCTGAAGGTTGGATGAGGATAGAAAGAAGGAAAAGGGAGAGGAGGGCTCCCTTAGAGCAAGCTATCCCTATGGTGCGTCCGGGTAACAACCAGCAGGTTGTTATCGAAGAGAGAGGCGTACCAAGGAATAGGAGATGGAAGGAAGCCATTCTAGATAAAGTTGAAGAAGGCTGTGAATGGCTTCAAGTTTATAGGAAAATAATGGCGGCTAGGAGCACCTTGGAAGGAGCTATGGGGGGGCGTAAAACGAGAGCCGGCCATATATTCATTGAATTCGACAGGTCGGTGGCGGTGAACGAGGTGGCGGTCAAGTTAAGAGCCGCTCTGAGTGACAATACGGAGGTGGCTGCTCTCGTCAACAGAGCAACCTTACAGACCAGGAATATCGATCCCTTTACCAGCAAGGAGAAGGTCGACGCTTCCGATTACGCCATAGGAGCGGTACTTCAACAGCGCGTCAACGATACTTGGCAGCCCCTAGGTTTCATGACGAAATCGCTACCCCCGCGCAACGAAAGTAGAACGCATACGATCGAGAATTACTCGCGATGTACACCGCGGTGAAACGATTCAGGCACGCTGTCGAAGGGAGAGATTTCGCGATTTATACTGATCACAAACCCCTACGCGTACGTATACGCGTATATAAACGTATACGCGTTTGATCAAAATCCCGACAAGTGTTCGCCGAGACAGTTTGGACACTTAGACTACGTAGGACAATTTACGACCGATATCCGACACATTAAAGGGGTAGACAATAACGTAGCCGATACTCTACCACGAATAGAAGCGATCGGGAAATCCGTCCATCATCAAACGTTAGCCGCAGCGCAAGAAGACGATACCGAGCTACGCGAAATCACTGAGTCCGGCTCTAGCGCGCTGCAATTGACAAAAATACGATTTCCCGATCAGGATGTCGGAATTTATTGCGATCTCACGAACGAAACCTCGCGACCGTACGTACCGGAACCGTTACGTCGCGCCGTATTTCAGTCGTTACATAGACTTTCCCATCCGGGAATACGCGCTACGCAAAAATTGGTGACAACACGCTTCGTCTGGCCGTCCATTAATAAAGATTGTCGAACTTGGGCGCGACAGTGTATACCATGTCAACGCTGCAAAGTCACCAGGCACGTATCCTAGCATGTCGGACCGTTCAAAACGTTAGAAGGCCGGTTCCAACACATACACTAGACATTATCGTCATGCCATATTCACAAGGTTATCGATATTATCCAAAGTGTATCGATCGTTTCTCGCGTTAGCCCGAAGCCACTCCCATCGTCGATATGGAAGCGCCAAACGTTGCTTCGGCCGTCCTTTCCACTTGGATAGCTCGGATGGTAGAGCGCCTACACAGACAATTAAAAGCGGCGATAAAGTGTCTCGACACGAGCAACTGGATCGACATTTTACCCATTATATTATTAAGTATTCGAACCGCGATAAAGGAGGACTTAAACACAACGGCAGCCGAAATGATTTACGGCACCGGCATACGATTGCCGGCGAAATTTTTCATAGCAGCCGAGCAACAGGCCACTTCGGAGTACGCGAACCGGCTTAAAGAAGGGATGGGGAAGGTCAGGCCGCATCCGGTCACGCATCATGGCGAAAAGAAAATTTTCGTTTTCTTAGAATTAGAAACCGTAGGTTTTCTTATGTCATGACGCGATAGGGGGCCCTTTCCAGCCGCCGTATGACGGAACGTTTGAAGTCATAAAAAGAGGCGAAAAAATTACACCGCCGAAATTAATAATCGCGGCGTAACGGTTTCCACAGACCGTCTAAAACCGGCGTTTGTAGTATAAGGAAAAATCGCCGTATCTCTTGACATACTATTTCCGGTAAATCAGGCGAACGCGAACGACGAAAACAGCGCAAGCAGCGCTCGAATCGCGGAAGAAAACTCCAGGAATAGGTATGTTGCGCGGTCCGGACGTAGGGTCCGCTTTATCGATCAGTTCCCGGCAGGTTTCGGTTAGACGTCGTAAATTGTCGGATCGAGTGTATCGATAATTAAAAAAAAAAAGAAAATAACGATGACAAATAGAAACTCTGTAAATATTTCAACAGTTTAACTTAATAAAAACGTTATCACTGGTAGGGGGTGATGTAGCGGCACATGAGTCAGAACACAATTTAAATGATGTTGTTGTTTTGCCTCGGAGTACCAAGACCGTTAGGTTCCAAGTAATGTAAGAACAAATAATATCCGGGCAAAACAATGTCGCCGCTTCGTGCAACCGTCAAACGTAGAAGACTTCGATTTTCCGGTTCTCTCCCGATCAGCATAAATAAACGGACGCAACCGAAAAGAAATTAATTATCTAGAGTTATCAACCAGTTATCTATCGAATATTTATTAGCGATCTTACTTTGCGACTTATACACTGTACGGGCGTCTTAGCGATTATGGCTTGCATACATATTTATTCAATTATTTTAAATATATTCGACAATTTCAACAACGAGCAATCTCGTCTAATACATTTCACGATGAAACATTGTCTACAAAAGTCATCTACAACAATATTTCTGAAGCGCGATCGACAATACACATAAAAGAAATGCCAAAAGCAAGAAGGAATCGTAGAGGTAGAGGCTATACCAGCAGGAAACGTGCAAAAAACGTTTGACTAAACGTTTCCCGAAATTAGAAGAGAAAAAATTAGGAATACCTTAAAATTAGGAAACTGCAGAACAAACAGAAATTAGTTTTATCCATCGAACTCACCTATACCCGAACGCGATCTAGGGCTGCATTGCCAATAGTTTAGGAAAGCGATAATTATTCTCGTTTTATAAACTACATAGAGAGTTAAGACCAGAATTTTGATAATAAATATATAAGTAAATAAAATCGAATTAATTACCAGTTACGAGA